>NC_079164.1:65252508-65537508 GCF_947568905.1 Ostrea edulis
TGTGTATATACATGAAGCTGCGCTCACACTAACATTGTCAACATATTAATAATTATTGAATCTGAATAAATCTAATAAAACGGTGTCTGCCTAGTGACTACGCATCTATAGGACTGCTATTCTACAAAGAACGGATAAATACACTGTACCTCTTGACATATAACTATAAAGCACTTTTAATTTAGCTACAATGCCATGTTTGAAGTGAAAACTCTTATAACCTGTGATATATGTCGTCATCTTCTCCACCCCATCCAGGATACAAATTTGAAAAACCATTAACCGCTTCAAAATGCGTTCGAAGCATTGCAGAAACGCCTCCAAAGAGCTCATCATATAGTAATCTATTAAAGAGAAGTATGTATTAGTACATGTATGTACATGTAGCAATACAGACTATTTCTTAAGGTTATATCATCTTCAAGAGGAAATATTTAGATTATCAGGAAAAGACACGAATTAAAGCAACACAAGCTGTCATCTTGGTGTTGAAATTTGTTGTTTTAGACGTTCTTGGACAGAAAAAAATAAGGTTCATATTCTTTCATATTCCAAACTTATTCAGAGGCTCCGAAGGAAGCAAAATTACATTATTGTCTTTCCGTACATTTAATGCTTGTTCCCTGTGTGCATTCACATGATACCGGAGAACATGCTCAGTGAAATTAATCGTTCCAACATATTGTCAATTTATTTCAGTGTTTGAGACTTAGAAGTACCCCACGTGTATCAAAAATATGATGAACATAGGCTTTCAACAAAATCTGGAAATTTTATTAGCGTTCTAGGTGGGGAAGAGTCGGGTCCTCTCAACTGGTTTGACACTTGCTTTGTTTCCGGGTCATAATGATGAAGCTAGGTTTTATGAGCAGTCGTTATTCTATCGAGGAACGCCTGTCTTTCTCTTTGAGAACGATGTTGAAAATCTCTTTGAGAACGATGTTGAAAATTTATCATTTAGGTATGCGCAAGCTAACGAGCCAGAGAATAAAGCTCAGAGTCGTCAGTGGGAAGGGCCTGGGTCCCCGAGGCCAAAGAAGTTCAAGACGCAACCATCTGCTGGCAAGGTGATGGCCAAAGTATTTTGGGACGCAAAAAGCGTTATTATGTTGGACTTTTTACCCAAGAGAAGTACAATAACTGGAGTGTACTATGCAAACTTGCTAGACCAGCTGAGAACCACCATCCGTGAAAAACGTCGAGGTAAACTCTCTAAAGGTGTTTTGCTGCAACAGGACAACGCGAGGGTCAACACCTGCAAAGTTGCAATGGATGCTGTAGAGCGAAACAGGGAAGAATTAATACTACAGCTTGCCTATTCGCCTGACCTAGCTCCTAGCAACTTCTTCCTATTCCCAAACTTGTAAAAGGATATCAGTAGACGTCATTTCCGGTCTGACGAAGAAGTCGTGACGGCAGTTGAAGAGTGGGTCAATGGAAAAGATCTGACCTCTTCAGTTCAGGGCTGATGGCACTTGAACACCGTTGGTCTAAGTGCATCACACTAGAGGGCAATTACATAGAAAAAGAAGAGGTGGATCTCAGCCCGAAATAAGTTAGGCTGGTTACGTATTGACTCGCCGTCGTACCAAATGTTAATTATTGATGTTGCACTGAGTATGCAAAACACGGATATTTGATTGATTGATTGTATCTTGCTTAACGTCTCGCTCGAGAATTTTTCAGATATGGAGACTTCACCGAGACCAGTGAAGGGCTTCAAATGTAGGCCTATGCTCGACGCTTACGGCCATTGAGCAGTGAGGGTTCTTTAGCGTGCCACATTTTCTGTGACACGGGTCATCCGTTTTTAAGGTCATCTCCGAGGACCCTTGACATTCACACCTGATGCCGAGCGTTTGACGATAGAACTGTCACTACCTTTTTAACGACTTAGGTTTGTCGCGCCTGGGATTCGAACCCCGGCCTTCGGCATGCGGGGCGTACGCTCCAACCTCTCGGCCACCGCGGCGGTGACGGATATTTTAATAGTCGGTATTTTTATTGATAACCAATTGTAAGGTAAATAATTGTAAATTACGTGTATATGGCCTGATTAGGAAGTGTCCAAAATTTGAAACTTTTTTGACAACCTCTTGTAAATTATTGTTTGTACAATTCAAACACCAGCAGAGATGGTAAAAATTGTGGATATCGTTAGGCTTAGGCCAATCATCTTCACAAGTAAAGGGTTATTGATTCGTTACCTCGCACTAACCCTTGACATCAGTCGCTATTTAAAAGTTGGGCTCGAGAAGAAGGATGACGCAATATGCTAAAATTAATCAGCCAATTGGATTTCTTGTTTCAGATGAAAGTTTGGTAAGGGAATAAACAGAAAGTAAAAATTGGCGTCCGTTGACGAAAAGATATGTGAAAAACATCAAATCGATCATTTGACCGAAAACCAAAAGCTTTCGATATCATGTATCAGAGAAGGAAAAGATGTTTTTATTGGGACTAAAACCGGCAGTGGTAAATCGCTATCTTACGAAGTTGTTCCCATTATTTTGGACAATTTGTTTAATCATAGTCGACAACCGTACTTCGACAATCCATCATTTTCATACAGCTCATACCCCAAAACCTCGTCTAATTGTTTCTTCAAGCAAAACGAACTCCCGAAAATCAATTGATGGTATCTGCCGACGCCATGCGTGTTTCCTGTTTAGTTTTGTTTTCGACCGATTATGAAAGCCGTTGTCTGATTGCTTTGCAGCTTCAGGCCAATCATATGCTTCTTCTCGAGCCCAACTTTTAAATAGCAACTTTTGTCAAGGGTTAGTGCGAGGTAACGAATCAATAACTCTTGACTTGTGAAGATGTAGGCCAATTTATAATTATATTTATTTTCTCGTGACCGACCACGAATTCTAAATTAGGAGAACTACAGTCTCGACTGATTATTGGTGCAATAGTGTAATTTAAGTCCACATTTCCTTTGTGTTGGCTTTGTGGAAAATGTAGTAGTGAAAACACCGTAAAAACCAATTCGCAGTGAATCTTGTCAGGTCAAATGTAATAATATTTAGATTTCTTACAAATGATATTAAACCAGCTTTGTTAACGTACCTGTAATTAAATATATCAATTGCTGCAGACAGATGAATTGGACTGTCTATACATCCATACAAGATTTTATCGTTTTCAGGTACAAGATCAACATCATGAAAAACAAAACAGGAATAGTTATCAACTTTTAATGCCTCCACGTATCCTATGTTGAAGAGCAACCCCCGATTGAACAATGTACCATTGCTCTGAAAAATAAATATACAATAAATTATATAACTGTTCTAAAGAAGGGCATGGGATGTCGCAATCACCTGTGTAGATAACACACCACAGAAGGAAGACATGATTACATCCTACCGACTAGAAAGTCTCCCAAACGAAATACTGGCTGTATAACAATGGACTTTATCCGAATACTTCTATTTCCCCCACATTAATAAACCCCTTGCACAAAATACCTGTCAATTCTAATTTTATTTAAGAACCTAGTTCACAAAGACTTTTGATTATAAAGAATATTCCTTTGTTTTCTCTAGTAAAACTGGCGTCACTTGACCTTGATCATAGTTTGTAGATTCCAATATCCTCTCATCATTTTTAAAGACCCCAGATCTCTAACAGTTCTGGTTCTAAAGTTATACCAGTTTTTTTAAAATCAAGGTCACCGTAGTCACTTGACCATGATACTAGTTTGTAGGTCTCGCCATCCTCTAATAATTTCTAAAGATCCTAGGTCTACATCAGTCCTGGCTTTGAACTTATATCGGTTTTTATGTTCAAAGTAAGAGGTCACTAGACATCGATACTTGTAAGTCACAACAGTTTTTTTTAAAAATCTTTTATCATGTCTCTCGATCCTGGTTGTAAAGTAATGCGAGTGTTTATGACCAAGATTAATGTAACTGGAGATACTACTTTGTATGTTACAACATTCTTTTATCACCGGGATATTGATGAATCTTTCATGTTTCTATTGGTCTCAATTCCAAAGTAATACGGGTTTTTATGATCAAGGTCAAAAGTCAAGAGAGTCTGTCATTTGATCTTGATACTGGTATAGCGGACAGTGTAAGAGGTAACTTATGATGCCTCATTAGTGAGCTACATGTAGCTTTTCTAGTGATGTGGTAGAGTCTCTCTCTCTCTTGATCACGCAAGTTAAACAACGGCGAGCGTGATCAGCACTTGGCTGGGTGACCTCTACACGTTTGTTTCCTCTTATCAATTCTGAAGACCCCATTTCTCTATCAATTCCAATTATAAAGTTACACCATATTTATGCTTTAAGGTCAGAGATCATTGGAGTCACTTGACCTAGCAGATTCCATCATCCGTCCAGAAGATCCCATGTCTCTGTTAGACCTGGTTCTGAAGTAATACCAACTTTATGTTCCAAGGCCAGATTCCAGAGTGACACACCTTGATATTAATTTGTAGGTCCTATCACCCTCTTATCATTTCTAAAGATCCCAGACGCTATTGGTCCCGGTTTTAAAGTTGTACTATTTTCATGGTCGGAGGTCAAGGTAACTGGAGTCCCTTGACTGTGATACTAGTTTGTAGGCCCAGTCATTATTTTCTCATTTGCCCCGGTTTTACGTTGTACTATATTTTATGTTAATGGTCAGAGGTCAAAGTCACTGGAGTCCATTGACCTTGATACTAGTTTGTATAGGCACAATCATTCTCTTCTCATGCAAGGTAAAGATAACGAACAGTGATCAATCAAGACCCCAGGACTCTATCATATTTGTCTCGTTATATCTGTTGAAATATGGAATTAATTTTGACCCAAAGAGGTATATGATAGACTCCACCCCCTATTTGATCCATCAAAATGTACCTAACCCCCTTGAATCTGAAAACAAAAACATATCCGCAATAGATCCATTGGTCTTTCTTATCCTTGAATATTTAATACTGTCATTAAAGGGTTACGGAGTAGCTAAGGACATTTTTAGATGCGAAAAAGACGAACAATACTTTTAGTTATTTATTGTCAATATCTTTAAAAATTTTGGTGATCAGGTCTTCCAACAGTTTTTTAGAATTCCCATGTGCAGGAAGTGTGCTCCTTAGCCCCCTTTGCTAGCTGACCTGTTTTTATATTCTTATGAAGCAGAAATTATTCAAAAACTTATACGTGATAAGAAATAATATCTTGCTGTAACCTTCAATGCGATACTTACATTGTAGATATATCGACGACGTTTAATCTCTTAATAATAATCATTTTCATTCATATGTCAATTCGACATATCCCTGTGAACTTGAAATAAAAGACACCACAGGGTCCTCAAAAATTCAGTTTATAAATCATGACAGGCTACTGACAAACAAGTTGATGTTATAAGAGTTTCAACAGTCTCGTTTAAAGTCGGCATTTCGCAAATTCTATGCTCGTTATAATGATCTAATTTGCCAATACAATACAACAAATCATTGGGTAAAATGTTGTATGACGTTTCATACCGATTGTTACATGTAGGTCGCTCTTGGCAAACCGATTTAGGCTATGGATTACTCCGTTTATCTGATAGATCTAAGGCTTACGGCGGGTGTGACCGGTCGAGATGGGGATGTTTACACCTCCTATGCACCTGATCCCACTTCTGGTATGTCCAGGGATCCGTGTTTGCCCTACCTTCTATTTTGTATTCCGTATTGGAATTATGAGATTGATCACTGTTTGGTATATTCAACTTTCATTCAAGACTGTTCCACCGCGGGATCGCAATAGGATTTTAAAGATTTACATAGGAATAAACATTGTATAGAAATTTGTTATGAAATATTCTCAACAACCACAATCAATCTAATAAAGGCTCACATCAACGAGTCAACACGGTTGGTTCTTCAGAAAGTATTTGTGAGGTATATCCTGGTACATGTACAGCGGTGAGTATTTTGAAATTTAGAAACCAAATTATATTTGACCTGATTCAACTTGCTAAAGCCGGATATGTAATTTAAAGATGTCAAAGATAGTATCATTCGTGTTCGGTAGCTTTAGTATATTTACACTTCCCCCCACTGCTTATAGAGTTTAACAAGTGCCAGAAGACAACATCGCTCGCCGGGAAGCGTGACTACTTCAATTATCCGCATTGGTTTAAAATTTTAATGTAATGTATGTAAAATCTTAAGGTCACTAGATTAAAAGTCTTAGTGTCAAAAGAAAGGCCTGGTCATAAAGCATTTTCATGCGAAATATCAAAACCATATCCCACTTTGTTTAAAAGATAGTCAAGATTCAATTTCTTTAAAGTTAGGTCAAAATCCATGATAAGGCATCTTCACAAGTCAAGGGTTATTGATTCGTTACCTCACACTAACCCTTGACATCAGTCGCTATTTAAAAGTTGGGCTCGAGAAGAAGCATATGATTGTTTTGCAGCCTGAAGCTGCAAACCAATCAGACAACGGCTTTTATAATCGGTCGAAAACAAAACTAAACCGTAAACACGCATGGCGACGGCATTATGGTGTAGAATTTGTGGCCAATTAGTACAAGACAGATACCGTCAATCGATTTTCGGGAGTTCGTTTTATTTGAAGAAACAATTATACGAGGTTTTGGAGTATGAGCCGAAAGAAAATGATGGATTGTCGAAGTACGTTTGTCGACTATGTTTTAACAAATTAAACAAATTGTCCAAAATAATGGGAACAACTTCGTAAGATAGCGATTTACCACTGCCGGTTTTAGTCCCAATAAAAACATCTTTTCTTCTCTGATACATGATATCGAAAGCTTTTCGTTTTCAGTCAAATGATCGATTTGATGTTTTTCATATATCTTTTCGTCAACGGACGCCATTTTTTACTTTCTGTTTATTCCCTTACCAAACTTTCATCTGAAACAAGAAATCCCATTGGCTGATTAATTTTAGCATATTGAGTCATCCTTCTTCTCGAGCCTAACTTTTAATAGCGACTGATGTCAAGGGTTAGTGCGAGGTAACGAATCAATAAACCTTGACTTGTGAAGATGATAAGGTTGAAAGACTTGGTAACAAATGAAGGGCCTAGTTACAAGGAATATATATGTGAAGTATTAAAGGTCTAAGGTCTATCCCCTTCAGTTTAAAATATATAGCCGATTTGAAGTTTTCGAAAAGTAGGTCAAAGTCCAAAGTAAAGGTCACTAAAGCAAAATATACAGCCATGGTTAATGTTATTTTTACAATAGGTCACAACACATGGTCTCGGTCAAAAATCATCATACCAAATAAAAGACATAGTCATAGCAATTTATATTTGAAATATTGAAGCCCTATCCTCTTTGGTTCAAAAGATATAGCATGGTTTACAGGTTTTTGAAAAGTAGGTCAAAGTTCGAGGCCAAGAGTCTTAAGTACAAATGAAACGCCTGGTCATGAGACATATATGTATGCATGTGAAGTATTAAAGCCCCATCCTTCAGGAAAAGTAAAGCCAAATTCTTTCCCCTTAGAGTGTGACAGTCTAATGCAGACATCGGCGTCATGGCAATAACTCTTCAGACATTCCTCCCACTAAAAATGAGAATTATAGATTTGAATACACGCACAACACGTGCTTACATCACATGTATAATGTAGCACTGGTTCATATATAATATAAGGGATATCAGATTGTACAATCACCAAAACAACACTTTAGTACTTCATTTTGCTATTTTATGAACACAAAATTACGACAATTTTGCAAGGATAAATCTAAATAATGAGGCAATAGAAACGCACTTTTTTTTATCATGTTAGTTGCTAATCCAACTTTTGAGAAGTTCAAAAGTTTGAATTTTGAACGCACAACGACGGACACAATCTGAAAATACCAGCAAATGACTCGGGTAACCAAAGAAAATTAATATTGATTATTTTGCGTTGGAATTCTCCAAATGTTAAGTCAATTGAAATCTGAGGTAATATGCATTTAATTTTTACCTTTGCTTTAAAAGCTGGTTCAGTAAAATCTTTAGAACAAAGGAATTGCTTTACGTAGAAATAAGACTATACTACACCTGTTCAATGACAAAAATGCCATAGTCCAAGAGTTGATGTTTCAGCATCGGGTGTAAAACATACAACAGGATATTAAGATGCTCCTGTCTATTTCTATAGGGAATCAGCACCGCTACTTTGTGTCTGGACAGACATTCTTCTGGTTTATGTCTTCCTCCTGGTTGTAACCACTTAAACATCTTAGTCATTTGCTTCAATGTCGGAACATCAGAAAATCTCATTTTCATACTACCTTCTGCAATAAAGAAATTAACCGTTTATCAGACCGGATGCTGGCACATTTATTAACAATGATTATTGGCAGGACTTACTCTGAATTGCTATATCAAGTCTAAAATCCCACTAACCACTAAGGAATAGTCAATAAGTCATCACAAGCTACCAACCACTAATCAAGAATTCCACGAATTAAGTATAAATCCAGAGTAGCTAGCAACTACTAAGCAATGACCAGTAGTTCAATTGATAACCAACAATAGATAAAGCAACAAAGCGTCTACAAATTCATACAAGTAGCAACCACTACACAAATGTCAATACAACCATTGCAGCTAGCTATTATTAGTCAACACATGCCAGTCCACATAAGCTAGCATCTACTCATCATCTAGGAGCCAGTAACCAAAAACGTCCCTGGAAACCAGCATCCACGAACCAAACTTTGTTTTATCTTACTTCCCATTATTCGGTAATTTCAGACGTCACAAGCTGTGGGTGAAGTGCGACAAAATTTAACCTATGCATGACCCTTAAAGCTGTGACAGATCTTGTCATCGCCTATCTCGATACGGGATCTCCGTTTCTAAAGTATGATCCAAAAGACTTTACATGATGGAAGCTTGTACCAGTCACTACTTAATATATTAAACAGCTTAGGTTTGAAGCTGCCTCGGGATCGCGAATCAAACCCAGAACATACAAGTTGCGCGCTAAATACTAGGCTACTGCGACCCTAAGTAAACAGCATTTTCATAAGGTCACAAAGATAAACCAGAGAACAGTCAATAACTACACAAAAACAACCACTAAACAACGGTCAATATCCATGGTAGTTAGTGACCACTAACAATCAGTCAATAAGCATGCATCTCTTAAATTCACCACTAATCAACAATAAATTTAATTTAATCCATAACCACTGACACAGACCCACACCCAAGAACTGAGTGGAGAGCTGAATAAGAGAAGAGCTCTTCTGTGTAGGGGTTAATTTACTGTTATAATCTTGAATGTCTAGGTGAGACAAAATTCACCAACAAATAAGTAAAGAAGACGGCAAAAATACATGTATCTATCCTTATGAATTAATAAAGTTTGCCAATAAACTCTGAAACGCTTGATCCAGAGTCACTGCTTGAACCTCTAATATTGTTTCATATATTTAAAGAGGTGAAGTCTGTAAGCTATACTTGATTAGTAAATATCATGAAATAAATTTAAAAAAACCATTTTCGTTTTCGATAAACTATCCTCAAATAGCAAAAATGAAAGTAACGTAGTATACATGCTTTGGCGGATCTAAGCCAGTTTTTTTCTTTAATGACAACATAAAACAATACGATATGAAGTAAATCCGTTGTTTATCGATGCTTGATTTTGATCTTACAGAAGAAATCAGTTTTGATGATTGTTGCATGAATAAAATATGCCTGTTCCTTTCTTCAATCCGTGATTCATCGATGCTTGATTTTTATGCCCCCCTTTGAAAAAGAGGGGGCATATTGTTTTGCAACTGTCGGTCGGTCGGTCTGTAGACCACATGTTGTCCGCTCAATATCTTGAGAACCTTTCACTTGATGATAATGATATTTCATATGTGGGTTGGTTATGAATAGAAGAGGACCCTTATTGTTTTTCAGGTCAAAAGGTCAAGGGTCAATCTACTCTGGACATAGGAATATAATGTCCGCTCAATATATTGCGAACCCTTTGCTTGACAGACATCAAACTTGGTACACTGGTACATCTTCAGGAGAAGATGACCCCTATTGATTTTGAGGTCACATGGTCAAGGGTCAACTGGACTTAAGAATATAATGCCCGCTCAATATCTTGAGAACACTTTGCTTGACAGGCATCAAACTTAGTACACTGGTATATCTTCAGGAGAAGATGACTCCTATTGATTTTGAGGTCACATGGTAAAAGGTCAAGGGTAAAACTAGCCATGGAAATATACTGTCCGCTCAATATCTTGAGAACCCTTTGCTTGACAGATATCAAACTTGGTACACTGGTACGTCTTCAAGAGAAGATGACCCCTATTGATTTTGAGGTCACATGGTAAAGGGTCAAACTGGACATAGGAATATACTGTCCGGTCAATATCTATGGAACCCTTTCCTTGACAGACATCAAACTTGGTACACTGGTACATCTTCAGGAGGAGATGATCCCTATTGAGTTTGATGTCACATGTTTAAAGGTCAAGGGTCAACCTGGACATTGGAATATACTGTCCGCTCAATATCTTGAGAACCCTTTGCTTGACGGACATCAAACTTAGTACAGTGGTGTATATTCAGGAGCAGATGACTCCTATTGATTTTGAGGTCACATGGTCAAAGGTCAAACTGAACATAGTAATATACTGTCCACTCAATATCTTGATAACCCTATTGCTTGACGGACATCAAACTTAGTACACTGGTACATCTTCAGGAGAAGATGACCCGTATTGAATTTGAGGTCAAAAGTCAATTGTTGAACTGGACATAGTAATATATTGTCTCCTATATTTTAAGAATGATTTGCTTGATTGACACCAAACTTGGTACACTGGTACAGCATAAGGCGTAGATGACCCCTATTGATATTTAGGTCACATGGTCAATTCACTCTTGACATAGGAAGATATTGTCTGCTCAATATTTTGAATTGATGATACTACTATCAAATAAATGATGTGTGTGTATAACTCTTTTCAATTTTGCACCATGGGGGCATATGTGTTTTACAAACATCTCTTGTTGTCTTACAGAAGAAATAAGTTTTGATGATTGTGAATAAATAAAATATGCCTGTTTGTTTATTCAGTCCGTGATTTTACTCCTTAATCAGTCTTCTGGAAAGGTCCAGAACGAAGCACCCAGAACCATCATAGATGCTTAGGTCTACAACCAATCGCACATTCTCGGGGGCTTCCCGGCCAGCCGAAGAACAACCCGAGCGGTTGCGATTAGTTTGCATTACTTTTGACAAGGCCGATATTTATAATTCTATGCAAATGTATAATTAGGACATACGTGTATATTACTTATATACATCTCGATCAACGAAAGACATCGGATTCCCTCCCGAGACCAACGATTTGGCACATCGATAAATTCTTAAATACGATATTCATCTGATATTTTCGATGTTCTTAATTTTTTTCCGTGATTATAGAAGTCACTGTTACGACTTTTTGTAATAATTTATTAACAGTTACTGATGTGGACAAACACATGGATAAACACAAGAAATTTTATATTATTATGTGATAACACAGATCTAAAAACTAAGTAATAAGTCAAAAAATGTCCAATGTGTTAGATATCGAATGGGTTGGGACTTATTAACTTTAAGGTTAAAATATTTTAACAAAATTAGGTTGTACAGTGCCTGGCATATAGTTCATTACGTTTTCAATAATTGCGTTTGACGAGAAGAAACCACGTTTATTCATAATTTTGCCCTTAAATCATCGCACCGGACAAAAACTACCATTATAAACACATTCGCAATAATGCGGTTCAAATTTTGAAATTATGAACGACCTTTCATTTTGTCTTTGGTCAACTACGTGAAAGGTGAAAATAACGAACAGTGCAATCTAATAAATTCTATAAGCAATACAGAATAGAGAGTTGGGCAAACACGGACCCTGGATATACCAGAGGTGGGATCAGCTGCCTAGGAGGAGTAAGTATCCCCTGTCGACCGGTCACACCCGCCGTGATCCCTACATCTCGATCATGTAAATAAACTTATCCGTAGTCAAAATCAGTGTCCCAAGAAATGGCCTAACAATCGGTATGAAACACGACAGACATCATTTGACCCAATGATTGGTTGTACATGTATCATTTATGTTACATAAGGAATATCTAATTTTGACCTTTTTGTGACTTCCTAATAATCAAGTTTCATATTTCACTGTGTATGATATTAATGAATATAACATAAATAATGAATGCACGAAATTATTAAAAAATTGTTCTTAAATTCATTTGAATTTAAAATTCAAACTAGAAGCGTAATATGTTTATGAAGCAAGTGACTGATCTTGACCAACAGGTCAATGTGACGTGACATCATCGGGTAAAGTGTGACGGATTTATTTCTTTGACAGTCGGATCAAGCATTACTTCACCAAAACTCTAAGGTGGGTTCAAAATAGTCAAATAGTGTTAATATATCATATATTATGTAAAGTATTTCGTCAGTATGGGCCATTTCAGGGACATTTTTAGCCGAGTTGCAATGAAGTTGAACTTGACTATTGGTTTGGTGATGCGGGCGGGCGGGTGGGCGTCAACAATTGGTTTCCGGATGATAACTCGAAAAGTTTACAATCTAATCAAATGAAACTTTGATATATTGTTGGGTACCAGGTAAGGAAAACCCCTATTGGTTTTGGAGAAAAATGGTCAAAGGTCAAGGTAACTGACCGAAAATAGAATGAAAATTTCAGAAAAATTTGGTTTCCGGATGATAACTCAGAAAGTTCAAATCCGAATCAAATGAAGCTTTGATATATTGTAAGGAAGACCCTTAATGATTTTGGAGAAAATAAGTCAAAGGTCAAGGTCACAGTGACCGAATATAGAATGAAAATTTCAGAAATATTTGGTTTCCGGATGATAACTCAGAAAGTTTAAGTCCGAATCAAATGATACTTAAAGATATTGTTATGTACCAGGTAAGGAAGACCCCTATTGATTTAGAAGAAAATAGGTCAAGGTCACAGTGACGGAAAATAGTTTTAAAATTCCAAAAAAGAATTGGTTTCCGGAGGATAACTCGAAATTTTTTAATTTGAATCAAATGAAACTTGGATATGTTGTTGGATACCAGCAAAGCAAGGCCCCTATTGATTTTAGAGAAAAAAGGTCAAGGTCACAGTGACCGAAAATAGATTGAAAACTTCAGACAAATATGGTTTCTGGACAGTAACTCGAAAAGTTTAAAACTGAAACTAGTTCTTCACAATGATAAATATGCCTCATTATTCCCAACATTACAATGTACCACATGCAACTCGGCTCATGCACCCCAGGGTGCATACATTGATTTTTGGTTTTTAAAAGAACACATTAGAATTTAGCTTAGATATAGATGCACAAGTACTCTGAAGTTCTAGATTGGCCAGAGCACCGAGTTAAGAGGAATTCTGTGCAATAGTCGCAGAAAAGGCAGGTGTACAGCTGGACCAACGAGACATCCTGGCAATACATCGGATACCATCTAGCAGCGAAAAACATCCAAGACCAGTGATTGTTAAGTTCCTTACCAATGATGTGAGGAAAGCGGTCATCACAAAGAGGGAGAAGCTTAAGAGCAATTTTATTATGGTTGATCACATCACTAACATGAATGCACAGTTACTGAAAAATTTGAGAGCAGAACAACGCGGACATGTGATTGATAGTGTATGGTACTATAACGGGTACATATTTCCCATGGACAAAAGCGGGAAAAGACATAAAATGGATTTCATCGATGACATTGACAAAAAATTCATATGTGAAAGAAGTAGAAATGAAATGACCACAAACAGAGAGGAGTTTCCAGAAACAGGTGTGACATTTGACTTTGGGCTCTAAGTTATGCCTAACAATAGACTTCAGAATGTAACATGTGTATCTCATAGTGTGTGTTTTTGGGTGTGTTTGTGTCTGTGTGCGTGTTCACCTTTATTTCAGCAATTCATAGATATGTATAAGGTTTCTTTTTTTTTTTATTTCTTACAAAAATATGTCTAGTAAGGCAGAAAGTTTAAGTATATTTGCACCAAGTAATCAAAAGTGCAAGGATGTAGTTAATTGGGTAAGACAAAAAATGTTTCCATGATATGTTTTCAAGAAACACATAGTACACCAGATGTTGAATGATTTTGGGAGTCAGAATGGGGATATAAATCTATTTTTAGTAGTAATACTAGCAGTTCTGCAGGTGTTGCTATCATGTTTCGAATAAATTTTGAATTCACTATTCACTCTGTCCGAAAGGACTCTTCTGGTAGATTTATTATTTTAGATTTTTAAAACAGCAAATGATAATAGACTTACATTAGTTAAGTTATATGGTCCTAATTTGGATAGCCCATATTTTTAAAAAAAAAAAAATATTCCTACTGAGGTCACTAAGTTTGTCGATTATTTTTTGGGGTGACTGGAATGTTGTAAGATAAAAATAAGGACACATTTAATGTAAAAAGATTAAACAATCAAAAGGCTCATTAAAAAATACTAACTATAAAGACAGAACTGGAAATATATGACTGTACGGACACGAAAGATTAGGTTTCTGTACGTTAGTTTATTCAATTAGTAAAAAGCTGTAACAAAAATAAATACACAATTACATAAAGAAATTCAGAATAACTTACAATAAAGGTATGCACTCACGATTGACAAATAATGAGTATTTTAAGAATATGAAAATTTGTATAAAAAATTAACACCACATTATACCAATTAATCATGCAGTATTCAAAAAATATAAATACTAGTATGACTATAAAGTAATATCGAATAAAAGGAAATGATTACTTTTACTACATATATCTCATAAACAATGGTTGACTATGCACGAATATTTCCCGCCAAACAGGTACATTGTTTACCTACACTTACATCCAAACTGATAAATACTGCATGTCATAAATAAATGAAAATATAATAAAAACTTACACTGTGGGACTACAGGATACGATAAAGGGTTGTACTCTGTACAAGGTGTGGTGGCATCTTTGCCTTATGTGGTGCGCGTGGAGACTTCTGTGTCTGTCAGCATCTATATCGACTGACAAATCTTATTGTACTAACTGGAGAGTTTAAGACAAGGGCAGTAACTCATGAAAAGTTCTACTTCTGAGTAATTCGTACGTAAAAATATTCGTGTTACACAACAATGACCCATGGAGGATATGGAATGATGAAGCTCGACACTTCACCTGGAGGAGATCAAAACCAGTAATTCAATCTAGAATAGATTATTTCTTAGTTTCGGACTGTGTATTTAGTAAAATGTTTGAAACTAAAATTATTCCAGGTTATAGAACAGACCATTCTGCAATTTTCTTTGAAATTTAAAACAAGTGAAAATAAAAGAGGAGAGGGCTACTGGAAATTTAATTCTCAATTATTATTGGAAACTGGATATATTGACAGAGTGAAACAATTCATCGGGGAAATAATAGAAGAGTATATGGTATCTGGTGACTTGGGGCAAAAGGAAGATATGAAATTTAGAGTTAGCGATCAGCTGTTCTGGGAGATTCTCAAAATGAAACTTCGATCAGTTTCAATAGAATACTCATCTATAAGAGCAAACAAAAAATTATTAGAAAAGAAATTTTGGAATTGGAGTCTGCAGTAAATGCATAAGGAAAGGCAGATATTTTAAAATTACTTGAAGAAAAGCAGCAAGCATTACAAAATTCAAGGGCTAACTATGTTGAAGGTTTAATGTTACGGTCAAAGGCTACTTGGTATGAAATTGGGGGGGTTGGGGTTCGGAATATTTTTTGTAAATTGGAAAAGAGAAACTTTGTAAATAAAACTATATCCAAGCTCATTGACTCAGATAGAAACCATATTACAGAACATACGCAAATTTGAGCAGAACAAGTCAATTTTTACTCGGATCTTTACAAAAGTTAATTAAGAGATAATAATCAAGCAGCATTCTGTGAGGATATTTTTTTAAAACACAGTGTTAAATTAGCAAATTCACAGAAAGAAAAATGTGAAGGTATACTGAGACTACAGGAATGCAGTGAAGAATTAAAGAATATGAAAAATAAAAAATCACCAGGTTCGGACGGTTTTACAGTTGAGTTTTTTTTTCTGGAAAGACATTGCTGCGTTTGTGATTCGTTCATTAAATGAGGGATACCAGATTGGAAATTTGTCCCAGTTTCAATCTCAAGATGTAATAATTTGTATTCCCAAAGAAGAAAAAGATAGACGCTCTATAAAAAATTGGCGACCCTTATCTTTATCAAATGTTGATTACAAAATTAGTTATAGTGCCATAGCAGATTGTTTAAAGAAAGTACTAACAAGTATCATAAGTGACACTCAGAAGGGTTTTATAAAGGGACGGTTTATTGGTGAAAATACTCGTTTTTTGTATGATTTGATTGACTATCTAAAAAAGCAAAATCAGTCAGGATTGTTATTATTATTAGATTTTGAAAAAAGCATTTGATTCATTGGAATTGGATTTTATTGTAAAGACACTCAGGTCCTTCAATTTCGGGGAATTTATTGTAAAATGGTTTCTTACTCTATACACCTCTAGTACCAGTTGTATCATTAACAATGGAAACTTATCTAAATTCCTCAGTCTTGAACTAGGGTGTAGACAAGGAGATACATTGGCACCATATATCTTTATTATTACAGTAGAATTGTTGGCAATAGCACTTAAAGAAAATCGAAATATTAAGGGGATAATTGTGGCTGGAAAAGAAAACAAATTACACCAGTATGTGGACGATGATGGCAGTGAAAAATCACTTTAGAGAATCTATCAGATATGTTTAGAATGATTTCTGGACTACGTTTAATTATTTCAAAATCACAAGCAATTTGGTTGGGGAGCAAATCAGGTTCGGCAGAAACTTTGTGTAATGATCGGAAAATAAAATGGGGAAATAGCAATTTTAAGCTCCTCGGAATAGTATTTACAAAAAATCTGGAAGACATGACTTTATGTAATTATCAATCTAAAATCAATGCCATTAAAAAATTGCTAGGTCTGTGGACTAAACGAGATTTAACTCCAATAGGTAAAATCACAATTATCAAAACTTTAGCACTCCCAAAGCTCATACACTTATTTTCAGCATTGCCTGACCCACCTAAACAAGTACTGGAAGAGTTGAATAAAATATTTTTTTTAATTTATTTGGGGACACAAGGTAGAAAAGTTGAAAAAGAAATACAGTTTGGGGTAATTATGATGAAGGGGGGCTAAATATGGTATATTTGGCATCTTTTACGTCTTATATTAAGCTGAAATGGATCAAAAGGTACCTTGCAGATAATGAGGGTATATTGCAACATATGTTGCATAATATTTCAAATCTTAGAAATGTGGATTTCATTTTTCACCTTTCCAAAGAAAAACTTAATGAATTTGTAAATCACATTGACAATGTGTTTTGGAAAGATGTGTTTAAAGCTCTATCAAGAGTTAAAGAAAGCTCTCTTTCTGTTACAGATTATTTGAATTTAGATATAAGAAACTTTGTTGATGTTAAAAAATGGAATTTTTATACAAATTGGGTTGGCATTGAGTCCTTGAATGACTTAGTTTTGCAGAATGGAATATTCAAATGCTTTACTGATGTAAAAGATGTGGTTTATAAAAGAACTTTTTGAGCTATTATTGTCTTATTTCAAAAGTACCCCAAAAAATTAAAAGACAAATTGCTGATTTTAAAAACATCACGAATTGTTGAGTCCAAATCAGTCTATTGTACAGAAAATGAACTCTACTTCTAATGTTAAGTTTTTATATCAAGTTATGAAGGAAAAGGAGTTCATAGCCCCACAATTCAAAAGAGAGAAGTGGGAAACTTATCTCAGTGAAACTATTTCAGAAAAATGTTGGGAATTTTATTATATGAATGCATCATTATCCACAAAAGAAACAAAATTAATTTATTTTCAATACCGTGTTCTTATGTGTTATATAGCTACAAACTCTTTCCTTCACAAACTTAAACTTGTAGATAATGACTTGTGTTCATTTTGCAAAAGCGAAAGAGAAACAGTCACTCATATTTTTTATGACTGTGTGTATGTATCTGCCTTCTGGAGAGATTTTGTGAAATGGTACAATGCATTTGAAAAATATTATAAAATCACAAAACGAAGTGTGTTACTAGGCAATATTGATGGAAGTTTGAAAAAAATTCTTCTTTTGTTAGCTAAAAAACACATTTATTACTCAAAATGCTTTGATAAATGGGCATTGTATGATACTATAATGGACAAGTAGTGTTGATTGATTGTATCTTGCGTAACGTCTCGCTCGAGAATTTTTCACTCATATGGAGACGTCACAAAGACCGGTGAAGGGCTTCAAAAACACGGGTCATCTGTTTTTAAGGTCATCTCCGAGGACCCCTGACATTCACACCTGATGCCGAGCGTTTGGCGATGGAACCGTCACTACCTGTTTTAACGACTTAGGTCTGTCGCGGCCGGGGTTCGAACCCCGGCCTTCCGCATGCGGGGCGAACACTCTAACATCTCGGGCACCGCGGCGGTTAAAGTTTGTTGAAAATCAAAATATATTTATATGAAATGTGTATATCTATGTGTGTGTATATATATATATATATATGTGTGTGTGTGTGTGTGTGTGTGTGTGTATGTATATATTATATATATCATACATGTATATACAATGCATGGTTATTGTTGATACAGAAGGTGCACAGAGTAATTGCAAGTGTGACTGAGCGAGTGTAGATTACAGTTTGTATGTATAAATGTGTTGAAAATACAAAATATGAAACATTTAAAAAAAACTTACTATACGCAAAACAAGCTCTTGCGGATCGAATCAGTTGAGAGATATAAACACCATATGCAGGTGATAATGGAATATTGCTACATAAATATGGGAAGTTGACGATGGAGAAGCTGAAATCATCCCGTTTTTCATACAGTTGAGTTGTCGAATTGAAGTCCACAGCAAGATATTTTTTCTCACGTAGAAATTAAACTTAGATATTTTATTGAAAATAGATTTTAACGGCAAACTAACAACTCAACTTTATGATATTCAAAAAATCCTGGATCCGCTTGTAACATTCTGCATCAAGATAGGTTACATTGTAATTACATAGGTCTATTAGCTTTGTTCGTTGAAAGAAAATGTTAAAACTACACTCTACACACTTTTAATTAAAAAAGGTAAACAAGTACCGATACATAAAAATTGCTTGCGCCGCGCAAAGATTCACTTCGCAACATAAAGAGGAAGCGAAGGCCGCCATCTTGGTTCTTCGCATGCAACAGACAATGCAGAAAAATTTGCAACTTTTTCTTTCACTAAAGTTTTATCTAACAACGTTATAAATTACCATAGCATAAGTCAAATCCGACACAGTAAAATACTTGTAAGCAATTCACAGATCGCGATCCACATATATGTCAATCGATGCGATGGAACGTCATTTAACAGGACATGACGCATTTTATGTTTTGATAGACGGATCAAGAAATTTACTCTGTATTTTTTTGCCAGAAAATTTCCGCAACTGTTTGTCACTAGTGGTAAATCTGTTTTAAAAGTCCCAAATGTTTACCAGAACCTTGCTACAACTGTTTACTACTACCGGCAAACTTCTGGAATGTTTTGTTGAATAGTTATGCCAAACAAATCTATTTGCCGTAAATTTGCGGCAAACATTTAGTTTTGGTAAGGGTACACACTATCTGGTAATTTTATTCCTTTATACATCTGTTATTGGTGCTCTTTTTCTAAAATAAACAGTGTAATTATTATTTATTTTTGGACTAAACAAATTATGATACGTTACGTTGTTGACAATCAAAAATTACCTTGGGAACGAAGAATGCAGAATTCGGATGTTTTAAAATATTCGAATTTTTCAAACATTTTACGGTAACACGAGCTCTATATGTTAAATTTCTTTGACTGGGCGTTCACAAATGTAAAAATCATTCTGATCTACATAAGTTTATGTTGTTTCAACGATCTGACGACATAATTTATTTTCAAACTCCCCATCGAGGCCTCATCTATGTACATGTATATATTTGTGAGGAAACGAATCCGGTCGAAGTTTGAATTTATTTTTCGATCAATTGTGACGTCATGTCAGTATTCATGTGACGTAGTCTATGGATTAGTCTGATATTTCGAGGTCTATGGATAGTGAATCACCATGTCATTGGACTATAAATTTACTACTTCACAATGCGAAACTGGAATTCATCATATATATCATCGTTCATTTACACTTTCTTTCTCATAACCACAGGCACGGCATTGTCTTGTGCCTTTTACAGTACCCGCAACGTTATTCTTGACCTTCCTATCGTGCGTGTATCCTATCGTATCGTGCGTGTATCCTATCGTATCGTGCGTGTATCCTATCCTATCGTGTATCAGGTTTTCCGTTCTCTATCGTGTTTTGCGTTTATCAGGTCTATCGTGTATCGTGTTTTGCGTGTATCAGGTTTTCCGTTTATCGTGAAAATCGTTTATCATGTAGCTTCGGAAACTATCGGGATCGTATATAAAATCTAATGAAAAAGTACGATGCTTTCCGAAACCTTTATTCGTTTTGTTAAAAAATTTTTTTAGGATTTGAGGAAAGACGGTATATTTGAAGGAGAACATACTGTTGTCGATTTTAAGGCAGAAGAAGAGCTATTTGTCTGTCCAGAGAGAGTGAAAGTTTATCACAATTTAATTCTAAGTAGTCTGGAAAGTAGGCAGTGGTCTGTCGAGCAAACCGAGGACAGTAAATCTGAAAGCTCCTTCATCTGAAGTTCATATACATTTGTTTGTCTAGAAACAATTATTTGTAATTAACACTAACAGAAAAATAGGGAGTTCCGATTTGAAAGAAAAAATCAGTGAATTACATTGTTTATCACATACATGTATATTTTGATAATGGTTCTTTTTCTTCCGATTTTTTTCACCTGCATGCTACTTATATAGCAACTGCTGAACTTGTGCGCGTCTTTATAGCTGATTTTGTGTATCACCCGTGTTTTGACAGCTAACATTCTCAGGGACATTGTATTTCACACATTTAGAATATTAAGTTTTAAAAGGGTGCAAGGGTGTTGCATCCCCCAAAATTCTGCTCAACTGGGCACGATTCCGCTGTCATCGGTTTTTTTGTTACATGTACATGTACACATGTACCAATAGTCGCACGTGTAGATACTGGAAATATATGTGGGTTTTGATGATTATTTGAATATTTACACACTAAGCGTTTCAAAATTGCGAATTTAAAACAAACCTTGTTTTGTTTACGTTTTTTTAAAACAGTTTATCTATGTTTTGTTAACAAAATATTAATTCAAATAAATATGTTCCAATTACTTATGACTATCAATTATCATTCATAGTGTACAAATATCTAACAGGTGTAAAGCGGTTGATATTTTTAAAGCGGTCGTTATGAAAATAACTTGAGATGTTGAATGAGCCTTAATCTTAGAGCTTGATGCAAAGTAACCCCCTCCTCGCTACACACACAATATTACTTGGTTTTATTTCATATTCAAGGTAATATACATTAGCATAAGGGAGCTACTGAAGCATGATATCACTACATTATATTACATTTAGTTAATTCCCTGTATAATTTATATATTAAACATTAGGTGACAATATAAGTTTTACTTTTAGAATCTTTGGCTGAGAAAATTCATATACATGAAGATATCAAATAATGAATTCAATGCCGTATATATTTTAGTTTTTTATTTTAGCTGTGGTGGCATAAAAAACATAAATAAAATGAAATTTTAAAAAAAAAGTACGACCATGGATTAAAGAAATTATATGGTACAAAACCGATCAATGTTTTAAACAAATGTTATCGCGACGGGGACAGATAACTGATAGTAATCCCGCGATGAGAACGCGGTTTTCCTGAGTTACCTATAGATTACTGCGTTAGATTTTCCCCATCGCGAGAACGCGAAAAACAAGAAATCCGCGTTGTCCGTAATGTATATAGGTATATAATAAATATTGAAATCCTTCAATATTATTATCAACATAATGTAATTATGTTGTAGGTATCAAAATTTCGTTCTGTCTAAATCGTTTCTTTTACAACATTTCTATCAGGTTTTCCGTTTATCGTGAAGATCGTTTATCGTGTTTTGCGTTTATCAGGTCTATCGTGAAGATCGTTTATCAGGTTTTGCGTTTTTCAGGTTTATCGTGTATCCTATCGTATCATGCGTGTATCCTATCGTATCGTGCGTGTATCCTATCCTATCGTGCGTGTATCGTGTCCTATCATTTATCATGTCAAGAATAACGTTGAGGGTACTGTAGTAAGCTCCAAGTTACAATCCTCCTCGAATGTATCGCATACTCGACATTGTCAATTATGACGTCACAGCCTACTGCACTACGTTACGTACGTCATAACTAGCAATGCATCAAATTCACTCACGGATGCCATCGTATTACATCCGAGATCTCAATCGGATCACGCGCTCGTCCTTTTCCGTAACCGGTAAGAAGACTCGGACGTGGATCGGCGCAAGAATTGCATCAAATCGATGCATTTCTTCGCCGGAAGCGCGCCTGTGGATGAGGTGAGGTTAAAAGGCCAGAACCGAATCCCTTAATAACGTGTGTTACATGTATTTATATTTTCACCACAAATTCAGTTTTGGTATCATTAACGTCTTATTCACTCTAATACATAAACATGTAAGTGGAAATTGATAGTGGTACAATACCTTAGATGTGTATAATATCTTAGATGCATTTGAAATTTCACGTTTCATAGTGTAACGTACGACTGTGACGTCATAGTTACGTTTATGTATACGTAGCAACCAACTCTGATGGTGTCGATCCACATACGATATTCATTTGCGGTTACGGAAATAGACGAGTTGTTACGATTGCCGAGATCTATGTCGAGTGCGCGAGACATTCGAGGAATGCCGATTGCTCCACGTTACAGTTTTGATTTTTTTCAAACTTCAAGCCCGATCCCCAAAGCTTACAGCAATCAATGAAAGTGGATTTTAGTTATTAAAGCTTCAATGTTTTAAACTCTGTTTCAAACAACACCCTGTAATATTTCTCAAAATGGTAATTTATAATTAGTAATGTAAATGATGAATTAAACATGTTTGCAGGGATAGGAATTTTAAACACCGGTTTACAATATGCATGGTTTTTTCCCCAAGGTTTTCACATAAAGGGGGTCATTGGGCTCTCAAATTGTCCGCTGCCCCATTTACTTTTTATGTCAAATGATTGCTGGAGTGTAAAGGTTAAACGCATTAAAGTGTTTCAAAAGTCTGTAGGTTTTAGAAGTTACAAATTTTCGGATATGATAGGCTATGAAGTCAAAATTTGGACTACTATACGTGCATTTTCATCACTTTGAAACCAACAGCATGGTTCAGTAAATGAAGAATTATAAAACCTGTCAAATTCGATTCATTTTCTTCCTTTCATATAAAAGAAACATATTTCCACTGTTTAAATAAAGACAATGCCTCAAAACCTGTGTACAGTGTACATGTATATTGACACTTCGTGGTTTTAAGTGGTGTGTTCTAATTTGTTAAGTGGCTCTACTCTGGAAAGGTCCGCTAAGCACAATTTTTTAAAAATGAATTTGGTCAATATACATCCTCGACAAAATACATACAAACTTTGATAAGAATCTGTCGGTTTTTCAATATTAAGATGTGGTATGGGGATTTACCGTAAGCTTCTCTATCATTATTTAAACTGTGCTGTCTTGTAACAAGCACTTTGGCTGAAAATGTCCTTTCTAAAATCTGGAAATCACATTTATTTAGTCACAGATAATTGTGTTGCATTTCTTAAAATTACAAAGGTCTGCTTTTATTCTGTCCAATTATATAGATCATGAAAAAAGCGACAAACAGAGAGCAGTTTCCAGATTTACATATCCTTCAAAGTGGGACAAGTATATGATCCGCTAAATAGGCACACACACAATCCAGGTATCAAAAGAAATAGAAAACTCAATTGAAGGTGACAGAAGAAAGCAAAGGTCGAAAAGGTGAAAAAAATTACATCTTAATTGCAAAAAAAAACAAAACAAACAAATCTTTGGCGCTTACTTTTTCTTCACGTGACCCCTTCGTTGTGACCTTTGGATGCTAGAGGACGGATCCGGATGCTCATTATGTACGAAAGGTGAAGATAACGAACAGTGATCAATCTAATAACTCCTGTAAGCAATACAGAATAGAGGGTTGGGAAAACACAGACCCCTAGACACACCAGAGGTGGGATCAGGTGCCTAAGAGGACTAAACATCCCCTGTCGACCGGACACACCCGCCATGTACCCTATATCTTGACCAGGTAAACGGAGTTATCCGTAGTCAAAATCAGTGAGCCAAGAACGGCCTAACAATCGGTATGAAACAAGTCAGGCAGCATTTGACCCAACGATATGTTGTATTGGCAAACTAAATCGTTATAACGATCACAGAATTTGCGAAATGCTGACTTTAAACGAGATCGTTGAAAACCCCTGCACCATCAATTTGTTTGTTAGTAAGTAGCCTGTCTCGATTTAAAAACTGACCATACGCAAACCATGCTCTTGCATATCGAATCAGATGAGAGATACAAACACTATATGCAGGTGATAATGGAATATTGCTATATAAATATGGGAAGTTGACGATAAGAGGAGATGAAATCATCGCGTTTGTCAGAAAGTTGAGTTGTTAATTTGCCGTTAGTATCTACTTTCAATAAAATATCTAAACATGGAGCAGAAGTGGACGACTCTGTGGTGTCTTTTATTTCAAGTTCAGAGGCATATATCGAATCGACATGAATGAAAATTAGCATTGTTAATAGATAATACGTCGTCGATATATCTAAATGTCAGATTGAAGGCCACAGTAAGAGATTTATTCTTCTCAGATAGACATTTTTGAATAAATTCTGATTCATAGGAATATAAAAACAGGCCAGCTAACAAAGGAGCACAATTCGTGCCCATGGGAATTCCAGCAGACTATTGGAAGACCTGATCACCAAAGACTACGAAGATATCGTCAATGAGAAACTCCGGCATATATTTTATTTGAACTTCAGAGTACTTGTGCGTGGAATCAGAGTGGTGCTTAACCAAGAAATCTTTAATTTATCGTGAGGAATGGTCGTGTAAAGTGTTGTACGTTTTGGTGTTGTTGATTTGAGGAAAGTTTTGTGATTTCTAATTTACTAAAAGTTCTTTAGAATTTTTGAGAATCTACATTTGATTTACACCACCTCTGGCATATGTGTTGCCCTAGACGCCACCTTATCAATGGAAATACAAGTCAGCTCCGTGGTAAGGATGATGTACTTAACATAAGGAAAATCTCCAAGGTGAAACACCATCCCATCCAAGAAGCGTGTGTGAAGGTCATCAATGCAACAGTCATATCCCACCTTGACTATCACAATGCCCTCCTGCTGCGCATAACCGATCGCTCCATCCACCGACTACAAGTGGCTCAGAACAACGCTGTACGTTGTCTCACACGATCATGCTACAGACAACATATTTTGCTGGTAGTTCAACAACTACACTGGCTGCCTGTAAAGCAACGTGTTGTGTTTAAAGTGCTGACAACCATAAATAAGTCACTACACTTTCTCTCTCTCTCTCTCTCTCTCTCTCTCTCTCTCTCAGCACCAGCATACTTCAGAGAGTTATGTCCTGTTTACCAGCCACATAAGACCTTGAGATCATCATATAACCTATGGAAACTGGTAGTGAAGAAATCAACAAAGAAATACGGTGCAAGAGCCATAAAAGCACAAGGCGCACAATTGTGGAATAAACTGTCATTGGAACCTCGAGAGCTTGAAGAACATGGAGCATTCTGCAAGAACCTAAAAACTCTCTTGTTCAAGCATGAATATGCCTTGTGAATGTAATATTCAGTGCAATGTTAATGTATCATGGAATCTATGTGCAATCTCTTGCAAACTGAATTTTGATCCAGTATATGAATGCAATTACCTCTGTGTCAGTTGTATCTTGTTTAGTCAAAGTTAACCACCTATCAACTTAATACCATGTTTTATTTAATAAAAGTCTTTCTACTGTTTTATCATTTACTTTATAGCTCTTGCAGGTCTTTTATTGGTGTGTTATCATTTATTATTAGCACAAACATTGCACAGCGCATGTAATTTTGCGCTTTATAAATGAATAAAATAATTATAATATGTAGTCGCACAGTACGTTTGAAGTTTCTCCTTCACAACTGTTAATATTTTCGTGAGGAGCAAAGATAGGGGCTTGGTAGAACACTTACCGGATCCAGCAATGTATCTTTGCAAGGATTTTTATGAAGTCTAGGAATCCAGTATAGGTGTGGTAACTCATACTCATCCAACCCATTGACTGGAATATTTTAAAATGTGTCTAAAACTCAAGCATGATTTTCCTTGATGCAGAGTGTGCATTAACACAATAGTTTATATTTTTATGCCCCAGAGATCGAAGATCGGGGGCATATTGTTTTTAAACCTGTCTATCATTCTGTCTTAAACTTTAACATTGCTAATAACGTTTAAACAGTAAGTGCTAGAGTTTTGATATTTCACATGAGTATTCCTTGTGACAAGGGGCCTCCGTGGCCGAGTGGTTAGAGCATCGCGCTCAAAATCACAGGGCCTTTCACCCCTGGTCAGCGCGGGTTCGAATCCTGCTCGCGCCGGTAAGTGAGAAAGTTTCCTAGTTTACTTTCGGAGGTCTCTTCCCAGGTACATTGTATTTGGGTTCTCTCTTCCACCAACACAAACCGGGCGCCACCAGATAACTGGAAAATTGTTGAGTGTGGCGGAAAACATCAAAACAATTCTAATGACAAAACCTTTCCGTGGGTACCAACATTTTTGACCTTGGAGTTTGGCCTTCTTTCAAAATAATTGACATTGGTCATAACTTTTAAATGGTAAATATTAGAGCTTTCAAATTTCACATGAGCATTTCTTGTGACAAGAACTTTCTCCTGGTACCAAGATATTTGTCCTTGTGACCTTGACCATCTTTGGAATTGGCCACTATCTGAGGCATTTATGTTTCACAAACACATCTTATCAAGGATTGTATTCTACTACCCCCCCCCCTTTTCAACGGAATTTTCTTTAAATTCTCCGGCCGTCGAAAGAATGTGTAGAAAATGGAGTTCCATCATCCCAAAATCGGACGGAAGATTTAATCTTTACTTGCAACGAGATCGTGTCTAGTTATTATTATATTATTTTCCAACATCAGTTTCATATGTACACATCAACCTTCCACACATACAGATACAGACGGAAGGGGTTATATCATAACTGTTCGCACATGTATACAAGAAAAAAGAATACATGGACACAGAATGTATAACAATATAGCCTTAGACATTATTTGAGAGGCATCTCCACTCTGACCATCTATTTTCAAACAAATCGTCCCAGAACAATTTCCTTTCTGGTGAATAATTCTAGAGAGCATCACTGAAGAGACATTATTTGTCGAAATGCACATCTGGTGCATCAAAATTGGTACCGTATAAGTTTTGCAATATGAAAGGACGTCATTAAATATAATAGTACTTAATTTCTTGACATTTGAAATATATATTTTTAAGGTATTTCCACCCTTCTGTGACGTCATAAGATTTTGCAAAGTCAATGATTTAATAAGATTTATGAATGACAGAAATATAAATTTTGTTGGAGTCTTTTTCAATAGTTATAAAAAATCTTGTGAAATATTTCAAAAGTCTAAGTTATATATGAATAATCAATTATATGTTTCAAAATATTGAATCCAAGGGCAATAACTCTTTTCATGAAATTATTTGTCAAGTCCATTATGCGATAGATTTCCTTTGTTTTAAACCAACGTTTTGTATATTTTTCTAAAGAAACAGTTTCATGAAATATTTATGAATACTATTATATCATTACAACCAGTTTTTGTGAAAATTTGATAATGCTGTTTAAAGAAAATTGCAATTTTCTGACGTTAATAAGAAGTATATTGTGCTAACAATTTTATTAATACCACAACATTCTTATTTTATCATTTTTATTTCTTATTAAAATATATTATTTGAAGAATCAACAATCAAATAAAAGATTTAATCTATAATTCTAGAATGGTGGAATTACCTTAGCTAATAAAATAATCACATTTAAACTAACATCTTTATCTACATCACCAGTATAAAAATTCCGTGCATTGAACATAACTCTTTTGCCTATTTTTTCCCGGATAAAATCGTCCAAATTATTCTAAGATTATTACAATCAAAATATAAGTGTTTAATGGTCTCTTGTCCTTTGAACAGTGTACAAAGTTGGTTGTCAGTAATCTTTGAAAAATATTTTTACTCCCAAAATTCCATGCACAATTCTATACTGGAACCACTTAAGGGCTGTGTCTTTCGTCAAGCATTTCAGATTAGTATACACTTGTTTCCAGTTAAAATCATCTCAAAGTGTTAAAAGATTAGTGCACTTTCTCACAAGCAGGTTAATGTTGAACATGTACTTGAGACATAAAGAAATCATATATTCTTCTTTAACCCTTCTTATCTTGACATAAAACTTTTATAAATTTATGATGAGCTGGTCTTACCACTAAAGTGGGATCCAGAGATTTCACTTCTGGTATTGTATACAAAATTGCCTACTTAAATCCCTCATATACAGTGAAAGGAAATTTTACAGAAACGTTGTTATGCTTTTATATGTAATCAAAATTTGTAAATAAATCTGAATCCACATGGATTCCCATTTGAAATAGAGATTCATTAAAAAGAATTTATTTTGTACCTTAATCCTGTCATTGTACCACAATGGTTCTGAAAGCATGCTATATTTCTTTGCAGATGTAAAAATACTAACAAAGTCTACAAAGTAAGATAGTGTTTCCTTCCCCAAAAAAGGGGATTTGAAATTGTTTTCAATTTTTGTTTGATATAGCCTACTCCAAAATGACACGTTTGTGTAACTTCGCAACCTGCAATTTCTGTAAATAACAAAGTCCACAAGGATTTGGAAGTTAGCATTCTCCTAAACCAGGGTTTCAGGGATTTATGACAATGTCTAAATTAATCATTTTATAACCACCATATTCATAGTGTAGTTCTAATGTTTTTCTGGCTGTTTTATGAGGTTTGTTATCCCAGATGAATTTAAATAGGATAGTTTCTATTTTTTTTTAACTATTGTGCTCTTGGTTTAGGCAGAATGCTAAGTACATATACATGTAAATGAGTGAGTTTTGAGAGCAATGTACTTTTTACCAAAGATGGAATCTTTTCTTTTTGACAATTGTAATATCTCTTTCTGAATCTTTTCTAATTTGTTATCAAAGTTCAATTGTTCCATATTTTCAAGGTTTGCTGTATATGTAATGAATACCGAGAATTGTAAATGGTTGTGTATTCCAGCTAAGACCAGTATTGCCACACAGTGTTTCATTAGAACCAGCTTTTGAAACTATCCAAATAGCCTTCGTTTTATGAAAGGACCTCATCCTGTGGGGATCTGGGTTAGAATAGATCCTCAGTACTCCTTACTTGTCGTAAGAGGCGACTAAATGGGACGGTCCTTCGGATGAGACCGCAAAAACCGAGGTCCTGTGTCACAGCAGGTGTGGCAAGACAAAGCTCCCTCTCTTCTCAATGGCCATAAGCGTCTAACATAGGCCTAAATTTTGCAGCTCTTCACCGGCAGTGGTGACGTCTCCATATGAGTGAAATATTCTCGAGCAATTCAACAATATTCAATCAATCAATCAATCAATATAAAGAGACCTCTGTGGCCGAGTGGTTAGAGCATCGCGCTCAATATCACGCGACTTCTCACCTCTGGTCGGAGCGGGTTCGAATCCCGCTCGCAACAGTTTACTTTCGGAAGGTCGATAGAGACCAGTTACATTGCATTTGGGTTCTCTCTTCCACCAATAAAAACCTGGTGCCACCAGATAACTGAAAATTTGTTGAGTATGGCGGAAAACAATCAATCAATCAATTATGAATATTGGGCTTCAATCCTGAAAATTGGAAAAGCAAATGAAGTGCACTTTTAAGATTTTTTTCGGAACCATCTAAAACAGTACTGTGCATGTCATCTGCATACTGGAGTAAACAAACATTATTCTTTTCTATCCTTATCCCCTTCATGTTTTCATTCTGTCTATTCATGAGTCCCATAATTTCTACACAGATTAAACAAATATGGAAAGACTAGGTCCCCTTAACGACAATCTCGTCCTATCAAGAAGAAATCTGATGCTATTCTGTAAAAACAGAGTTTAGCTTTTCTCTATAATACAGAAACCCATTTTAAGTATGGTTCCATGTAAAAATCAGGCAGAGGGTGATAAGTCGACCGTCAGGGATCGAGCCGATACTTATATATATAGTAACATTGTTTATAGGAAATCATTCGGTGATAATATTTTTTTCATATGACGCACCTTCACAGAGCTGTGTTACTAAAAATAGAATACCCATGTTTTGACCAAAATTGACTCATAAAAATGCTATATATTCTTAAAGGTTTTGTTAAATGAAAAGATCATACATTTTCAAATGGCTTATATAAAATGAAGAAGAAGGCTACTGTTTACGAATTTCTGTTGTCATAGTGAGTATTTGTTATGTGTTACCATGGTAACCGTTCCTGTAGTTAACGAAAGGATTTTCTAACGGAAAAACATTCCAACTTTAAGACCATTTTTCTCGAAACAGCAAACACTTTCAAAAAAGTTTTATAATTAGACGGATGAAGTACATGCTATTGAATAATTTTTACCCAATATTTTTTTTGAAAGTTTTTACTGTACTCGGAAAAAAAAATATGAAGATTGTGAAAAATGGCGGGAAAATAATATATTTTCATGTTTTTAAATTTTTTTCTACTTACAAACTATTCAACAAGCACACTTTTTTGTCATGTTCTAGTAATTATCATATTTATAAATATCTAAAATGATCTTCTTTATGTGTTTACATACCATAATGATATGTCTATAGATGTAAATGCGAGAAACGATGCATAGCATTTTGGGTCGGGATCGAAAGTCCGTTTATTATTAACCCATTTCTTTCAGATTTCCTCAGGTTTTTGTAAACAACTTATTAGACCGGTCTTTATAGGATATTTTGCACTGAATGGAGAGTTTAACTTGCAAGTATTTTTGGCTGGATAGTTGTGAGTTTGTGGGTAATTAACAGATTAAAGAAAAAATGCTTGGTTGGCAATTGTTTTTCATTTTGAAATTCACCTATCAACAACTCTTGTGAGGCTGGTCAACGACGTACGTTGTAGGTTGCTCGAATAACAAGAGATTGGCATTTTAGTCCCAAGTATAAAGAGAATGAATGCCCATGTTCTTTAAAAACGTATATCTTTAGAAAAACAAAACTGAAAATACATTGAACATGTTCAAGGGAATCCTATGATAAAACATTAAGACATAATTTATCAACTTTTGTGTTTTACCCTAAATAATTCATTGAAAATATCTTTTTTGAATTCATTTTTGCTCTGTGTAATATGAAATTTAATACATTTATTACAAAGCATCTTGACATTTTAAACTTTGGCTAACAATTCTAGAAACATGATATGGCTCAAATTTTAAAATAAAACTTTTTAGCACTTGATTTCCTTATGAATCCTTTGTAAGAGTGGAACAAAAACTTTTAGTGAAATGTACGTTTTTACAGTCGTATAATATATATGTTTGTTCAGGAAAAAATAAAAATCAGAACAGAAACTGCAGACATTTGTATCATTAATATTGTAAAATTTGGACAGTTTATATTGACTTTATATAATTTTATGAAAATACATGTAATGTAGAAATGGGATTGTTTTAAAATTCAATAATGTAGTTTAAAAAATGTAAGTTGACTCATTTATCATGTCTATGGCACTATCTTTTACCAAGTATGATTACAGGTTGCTTTCAGATGACAAAACAACTGTTTAACATAATCCATGTAGATATTAGTGTCTGTAAAGTGAAATGAAAATGAATTCTTAATTATTTCATCAATACATTCCATTATCTATAAGATTTTTTAACAGTTGCAACTTGTAGGTTTAGATCCTTTATAAACTGTATACTGAAAGATGTACGCGGAAGAGTTCTTTGAAGCTTAAAAATTTTATTTCAAAATCATACTTTTTTAAAAGTGTAACCCCAAACAAGGCATAAACATGATAAAGGAACAAATGAGCACAGAAATATATTTGTTACGAACATATTTACAAAACGGAGGCAGATCCAGAAAAAAATATAAGGGTGGGAATGGAGGTTTTGTGACTCGTGTATTTACCTTCTCCATCCAGAAAGGGGTGGGTGAAGAGCCCAATAATTGCATAAAATAGATCATTTGAGCTATTCTATGATGCATCACATTATACATGTATTTTTGCATGTCAACACAACTTCATTACACAATTCAACCCATTGGTGTTTAATTTTTTCATAAGTTGTTTCCCTTTCGAATTTAGGTACATTAGGAATTTCAGTTGAAATAATTTGAATAAAACACCATATATAAGAATGCTTTCATGTTTATTTGACAATTTGTCATTTATTTCTTCATAGAGTTTTGATATTTTGTTTGGATTCAATATTTTAGACTGTCTTGATGTTCAACATTGAATTTATGGACTCCTTTGCTTTCCTTTTGTAATAGTGTCTTGTACTTTCACTTGGTTTGATTGATTTTCCTCCTGTTACCACTTTAAGTATATCCTTGGGTTTTGCACAGACCTACAATACAATAAGATAGACACTGATTTTCAGGACACAAGAATTTACTTATTTTTCTCTCCTCAATATACATGTATATAATATATATTTCTCTAGTTTTTGAGAATGTTTGAACATTTTATATCATAAAACTTTCAATAAAGTACACGACTCAGAGCCTAGTAGTCATAGTACACATTGATTTTTAAATTATACATGTAGTTAGAAAGAATAAAATACTAAAACAGCATATAAAACTTTTGAAAACAAGAAATGCTTAAAGAAACTTGTATATGGCATTGAGAAGGTGTTCCAAATATTCTAAATCAGTGACAAGTAGGTTCGGGTACTAGTCAGGGCAACAGCTGTATCAGGTTTTGAGTCTGGTTTCTGAGTGACCAATATTTTCCTATAATGGTGGGTTGGGGGTTGGTTGACTTTGACCTCATTATCAGAAGGGGTCATATAGTGCTTGTATATCAGGATTATTATATAATATTATACTACTCTACCAAGTTTGAGGTTTTTAAAACATTTACACTTTAGATTCATTGGTACATATGTGCTACATGTATTTACCACAGAGGTTTCCAATGCATGTAGTGATGGTAATGACACTCCATGATGCTGGTGTGAAAACTTTAAAGAAATATACATTAGCTAAATGACTTGATCTTTGTTATATTTATATATTATTATTAGAAATATAAATTCAAGAACCCATACATTAACCAGTCCCCATGACCATATCAGATTGAGGCAGACTTTAAATAGTAATATAATAGATATCTAATAAAAATGTCAAGATATAAATTAACATTATGAATTGTTTTACAATAAAATGGAATTCTTTAAAAAACTACAGACCCTAAATATTTTCTTTGATATGTCTAATAGTATGCATATGTTTTTAAAATATGAATTCTGATTTGTCAAGAGCTGAATGGTGACCACTAAAAGAAATGATTTTGTGCATATGAAATAATATTTAAAAAATTTGTGTGTGTTTATATAGAACACCTTGAAGGAAAAAACAATGATGTGTATATAAAATAAATTGAAGAAAAAAATCCCATCCATTCTGAGATTTGAACCCGGTACCTCCTGCATGCTAATCCGGATACCTAACCTTAACTGTCTGTGACTTGCAAAGGGTAGGATCACATTATGTACTTTACATTGCATCTCACAAAGTTATATCATGTCTTAAATTTTTATATGCAAATTCGACTGAAATCTACATGTAGTACATAAAACCACACTCTTTTGAGATGATACCTACTCCTATTGATCCTCAGTTAGGCATAATCTACATTTCTATCTGAGACAAGAGGCGTTTGTGTGGAGGATACGTAGATGTCTGCTATTATTGCAGACCATTACAAATGAAACATGCCGTCGACTAGCCTAGGCCTAAAACATATCATAGCGTAACTGTTGAAAGTATGACTTTTTGAAACAAGGGAGTGGGTGTCATCTGCACACAGTCGTCTCATACAATGCTACATTGTATAATACAACATTCGTTATGATTTTTATGCTAGTAATAACATGAATAATAAATATTGCGAATTTTGACTTATTAAATATGTAAATCACACCATTTGAAATTACCGGAATGCGCCGACTTGGTGACATGTTGCTCGGTCTTCGTTGTCGGCTGCTCCACACACGTTCTATCTTCAGTGACTCCATATACATCAATGTATTTCTGACACTCTCCGAAGGTAAATATATTCGTTTCCTTTAGAGGAGGCTTGAGGGTAGTTCACACTCTGTCGGAATATTGTCCTACACGGCATTCAGTTTTGGATCCGCCATATTCCGCGCACTTAGTGTGTTGACAAAGCAGCGCCCCTAGCGATCATCGAGGTTAAATTCAAGAACGATAACCGAAATTGCATTAAAATCGAAACATTCAGAGAGGTTTTAAAATGTTATATTGAAACTTTCAAAAAAAATATTTATTTCAGAGCATGCCTTTTTTATTTGTTTAATGTTATATTATGATATATTTTCATACCTGCTTTGCTGTTTTTAGATTTCAAAGGGATTACAAGTAGTGTTTTGTATAGATTTGCACTAAGCGTGAATTCTCCATGTTCATAATTATCTGTCCATAATTTTGGAACAAGGCAAAATAAATCAAAACTACTTTGTATATTTGCCAAACATATTACGGTGAGTTAGTATGCTAAGTTTGGGTTCATTTCATGAACATGGAATTATCACGAAAATGCGATTTTGCCTGATTTTTACGTGGAACCATACTTAATAAGTCTGCACCAAAATTAAAATAAAAAACTTTAAAATCAATAAACAAGATGATACCTGGTTTATGTCTTTCAAAAATGCTGGGGAGAACATCATATATAACACGAGTGCTTTCTCCAATAAATCTACCCTGAAGGAAACCCATGTCATGGATTAAATAGTCTAAAACTTGTTTAATTTTGTTTGCTATACAGGAAGAGGCAATTTTATAACAAAAATTAAGAAGCAAAATTGCACGCCATTTTTTTTTTTAAAGAAACTCTCTTGTTTTATATTCCTTAGGAAGTATAGAAATTATTCCTTGTTTTGTGTAATTTATAATTCAACAGATAAGAAACCATAAGTAAGAGATCTTAATTAAAAAAAAACAATCCTAAAGAATTTGTAAAATTCAACAGAAAAACTATCAGTTCCAGGGATTGTTTTAAGAGTTGAAAGGACTTCCTCTCTGGAGATGATACCTTCAAGTTCCTTTGAAGTAGTATTATTTAGAACATTTACATTGCAAGTGTCTACGATGATATCCAACTCCACATCGTGTAAATTATAGTCATTACTTGAGTACAGTGTCTTATAAAAAAAAATCAATTTCTGACAAAATATCAGATTGGGATGTAACAATACAATTATCAGTTACAAGCTTGCTTACAGTTTTATTGACATAGTTTCTTTTTTCTAAGGTAAGCTAAAAAAAATGTAGGTTTTTCTCCGTGTTCTGTTCACTTTAGTTTTGTTCTAGCAAATAAACCTCAAATGTAAACTTTTCTTTTTGCTTCAAGTAGAACTATATTTTAATTCGAGACAGGCTGCTGGCAAATAAGTTAATGTAGATATAGGGATCAGGTACCTGGGAGAAGTAACCGTCCCCTGTCGGCAGGTCACACCCGCTGTAAGCCAAACATTTTGATCAGGTATTGTGTGAAACACGTCAGACAACATCTTATCTAATGTCAGGTTGCATTTTCAATTTACATTACCATATCAACTTATTTGCCAAGTCTGTAGTCTTGTGATTCTTGAGAAAAGTTTTAAAGACTTCTAAAATAACCAATGTTAATTTTGGTTCCATATAGTAGCCCTATACTGCCCCTGGGGATCATGGTATGAGCATACTTGAATACAATGTTTCTAACAAGCTTCGGGTTTTCTGTTTTCTTGAATCTGGAGGAGATCTTTTAAATGTCCCGTCCTATTTTCACTTTCTAACTTTTGACTGTACAGTTTCATCCTAAGCCATTTTTTTTATCATGCGTGAAACTCTATTGTATCTCACGGTGATTTTCCTACTAATGGAATGGGACATATTTCAGTAATTAAACTCATAATTATCTAGCGTATCATGAAAAGGTGAACATTACAAATAGTGACCAATCTCATAACTCCTATAAAGAATACAAAATTAAGAGTAGGATAAACACGGACTCCTGGACATACCAGAGGTGGGATCAGGTGCCTAGGAGGAATAAAGATCTATTGTCGACCGGTCACAATAATGCAGCAGATTTACAATCTTGACAACAGCGACAGCGTTTTGAAGTTTGACACTAACAGAGTTTATCCGCCACAATTCCACAAGATTGGTTGCGTGGTTATTTGTATGTTTACGTCCCTTCGAGAATCTTTCACTCATATTGAGACGCCATCGGTAAATGAAGCACCATAAATTCAGATCTATGCTTAGTACCCATGTTTGAAACAGTGAGGGTTATTAACGTGCCAACGCCTGTCACGAGTAGATTGATTGATTGATGTTTTCCGACACACTCAACAATTTTTCAGTTACATGGTGGCGCCCAGTTTTTATTTGTGGAAGAGAGAACCCACATACAATGTACCTGGGAAGAAACCACCGACCTTCCGAAAGTAAACTGGGTAACTTTCGAACCCGCGCCGACGGAGATGAAAGGCCGTGTGATTTTGAGCACGATGCTCTAACCACTCGGCCACGGAGGCCCCTTATTTTGGATGACTCAGTTATTAGAAATATCAAAATATTTTATGAAACAAGGATCTGTTCATTTCTAAAAATGTTGATAGAGTTTGGTTGTCCCTACATGTAACTTTGACCACCAGGGGTAAAGCAATCAGTCATATGCGGCTTAGTTGTCAAGTAGGGTTCCTCTTCTGGTGCCTGTAGGTCATTTATCGAATCTATTAGTTTTCAGTGAAAGGCAAAATTCAAACTTGTGATGATGTACATTTGGATCATACCCTTTTTTAAACTTTGACAAAGCATTTATTTCCAAGAGGTCCGCAGTCATATAAACGCCGCGTAATTTCATATCAGCGTACTTAAAGTATGTAAGCTAATATCAAGTAAGTCACATGTAACTCAGCGGAATTTTATACCTAAAATGATAATCCGCGAAGTTATGACCCCGTGGAGTTAAAATACGAATACAGTATGGGATGGTAAAAGAAGTCCATAGATTCGCTGCGTCCATTGCTGTGTAAAATATTTCGTGTCTTACCAGCGGTTTGCTTCCTTGTCTCTAAAATTCCTTTATGGAAGCTAGGCAATGGAAATCCAAAGTGTCCATTGAGTCATATATTCGATACGCATAATAAGGTGTACAGTCCAATAACTGCCCATGTATACCTGGAGTGGCTATGGTAAGTATGTGTGGTTCTGAATTGTATTAAGGTATAAGTACGTAGTTATCGTGGTTTATTGTCATGGCATCAATTTGTATATAAATTTTGTTGCCTGTTTTCTACATACTTAACGTATTGCAGAAACCTTTGATGTTCCAGTATAGTTTATTGGGCCATCCATCATTAAGCACTCTTTCATGGCTTCTTGCTCCAGGTAAGGTGGAACCAATGTGGTTTTGGAGATTGTTTATACGGTGGGGATTCGGTGTACTTTAGTTTGAAATTGGTGAATTTAATTTATCTAATTTTCATTGTTTTGATATCTGACCAATTTCAGAAGTTTTTGCCCTACAAGGGGGGGGGGGTCAATGCTATTGGAGTGAAAAACACTCCGCTAAACATATTAATTTCACTGTTTCGTAGCTATCTGCAATTGGTTAAGCAGTACTTTCCCCAAGACTTTTTGGTTTGACCCCAAATACATCATGAAAGTGGAGGTATTCCCATTTCCCACAATAATGAAGCAATGGAGATGGACCGTCTTCAAGTTGCATTAAGTACCCAGATTTGATGGGGAAAATATTGATTACAATTTTTTATGCTTAATGGTGTTCAGTCAGATGATTTGGGAAATGTAGTCCTCAACAACTGACAAGGAGATTTGAATATTTTATGGTAGAGTGAATCCTGGTTCCTTTGTTGTTAGTAGGCGAGGTTGGTCGTTTGTCAGTTGATTGGTGGGATGACTGCTAACTTGGCTTACCTGTTCGCAGTCATGTGATGTTTGAGCACACCAAGTCAACTGATTCCATAGTTACCGTTGTGTTCATAGTATATGAAAATATTTTGTGCAATCGAACTGTGACTGTGAACTGTGATTTTGTGACTATTCTGAAATGAATTACTATTATCATAACTCATTCCTTAATTCAGCGAAACATTGGGTTAAACTAACATATTCTAATTACATGTAGGTGACCCGGTATTTAAACATTTTGATTAAAAAATATTTTGTTGATTGGTGTTGCATTTGTGTCGGTTTGCTAAGATGTGTTGTATTGGTATTCCACAAAGAACTCGAGCCACGAACACCCTGTAATGGCCTACGCTTGGGTTGAAATGTAAAGTGTCTTTTACCATTTTTTTCTGTCTTTGATTTCAATCTAGACTACTTACTCAAATCACATGTCACTTTATTTTTAGGAAACCAGATGTTGATTAATTTGCAACTAAAAGTCAAACCCATAGATGTGCTTGATTTTTCCGGATTTTCACCCCTTCTTTGTAACTTTAAGCCAATATTTCATCTATTACGTATGCCTCGCTGGAAGATTTTTTTTTCAATTAAAGGAAAATTTGCATCAAAAGATAGTTTTTCCAATGAAAAAAAAAACTATCAGCAAGGTTTACGATCTGTCGAAAGCTAATGTCTTTTTAAATATCGCGTAAGAGGAATTATCCGTACAGCTGATATCAATATGTGCATGAAGGTTGTGTACAATGTGAAAATTGCTTTAATTATGAATGTTTGCATAAATCATTTTTCTTCATTTTTGCTTGCAATAAGAAATGATTATACATGCATGTAACAATGCTAGTATAAATACATAATGTATTTCGTAAAGACTTATCATAATTTTTAATCAATTAGTTTATTCAATACATCTGAATGAAGTATTGGGGGGATCTATATTTGTGAAAATACAGGGAGGTTAATCTAGGTTAAAATAAGCGGCGGATCCAATACAACATGTACATCCAATTTTTAATAGAAAATGAAATATAATAAATAATTTATGAATATTTTCATAATAGTTAATAATCAAAACTTCTTTCTTTTAATTAAGACATATTACATAATAAAAGTAATTAAAATCATTGTTCTAAAAGTACCATGATTTAACAGGCACGTAGAATCAGTGCGGGGGGGGGGGTGCTTTTTCACGAGTTTTTCTGCCTATTGTTGTTTACAGGACTCATTCCCAATCCAAAGTAATAATTGATATTAATTTGTTTTCCTGTACGAAATCGTAAAATACTGGAAATGCAGAATCGGGGCCATTATTGTCAAAAGCTATCGGCATCCCTCTGGAAACTACACGTACGTTAGACTATATACATTTAAGGCTATACTGTCCTGATAAAATGTTTGATTGTAGAACCTTTATTGAAGCTTTACTTGCGATAAAAATATTATACTTATGATCAACTCTATCATTTATTGGGCCTTGTATTTTATATATCGCATGGATCCATGCGTTTATATCTTAAATTAGTTTGTCGTTGATTACATGATTCACCGAGTAGTTCAGAGCATATACATCATTTACTTGGTTAGTAAATTTTATCGTAATAATGTTACATAATTTCAAATATTATTTGGAAAAATATAGAGAAATGACAGTTCAAACCACGGCAAGGAATTTGGTTTCAAGAAGCAGTTTTATGTCAGGATGAAATTGTTAGAATTTCCTCGACGAGTGGGACCGGGCATTTAGCGGAATCGGTAAAGCGGACTGTGCGGATCAAGAAAAATCATCCCCAAAAAGAAGGTGTTGCACGTCTCATGTTAATTTCCCTAAAGGTGTTGCATGAAAGATCGAAAGATTTAAGTTATTCAAATATATGATAAAACCAATAGGAACGTATGTTTTTATTCAATAATTTTTTAAAATAAGTTTAAAAGACGTTTATTGACAAAATTAGCAAAAATATTTCGAGTTTAAATCAAGCAATAAGCGATTTATATGATTTTTAGCGTTAAAATGGAGGGGTATCCCCGAATTTCAGAAAAAGTGCCTCCGTGAAACAAAATAAATTTAGAATAAGCACGTTCTTCGAATTTTCCTCTAAAAAACTGTCGCTTTGAAATTTTGTTTCACGAGGGCATTTTTTTTTTGCAAATTAAAAAATCGAAACGACTTCACTAGTATTATTTTCAACTTCACCTGTACGTTAATTTTCCTCAGTAATGTATAGTCTACTGCGTGGTTCTGTGGATAAGGTTGTCAACTCTTAAATGTTACTGTAAGATGTTTTCTATTTTTTAAACGACCGGGTTCGACTCCCTCACGAACATATTTTTTTTTCACATTTCTTTTCCATCTATTAATTTTTTTTTTCTTAATTGAAACACGCTTCTAGTTTTTATAAATGTTTCATGTCAAATCGCTGTTTATTACCATGTTCCGATTTTGAAATAAGCTTCCAACCTGGACACTGTTTAGTTTGTGAATAAGACTCTCAACAAACACGCCGAATACGGCATGCAATACCTGTGTTTTGATAGTCAAGGCTGCTAAAGAGAACTTGTATGTTTTTCTGAATGAAAGTTGTTGACAAAGGCATGGTGCCTTTTACAAAAAACTGTTGTGAACTTTGCAAAGCTTTGGAAGAAAAACTTTAAGGCCAAACGAGGTAAATAACCGTTAAACAATTTGAGTTTATATGTATTCCAGTAGCAAATTGCTATGTTGAATCAATTTTTACAGGTGCATGTACTTTGAATAATGTTGAATTTTATTAATGCGTATTAAACTTCCCATATATTGTTTTGTGGCCAGAGTCATTTACAGTTGCCAATTGTTGGTTGTAGAAAATAAAACATACGAGTATAAGAGCTTTTGCACTGTAGTAGTATAGAATATTAAATATTTGATACACTCGTAACATGTAACCGTATACATTGTATCTGATACTCGGGGGAAAAAGAAGACAATTTAATTTTCACGATTTCAAAAATTATCTTTAGACTACATGTATAATGTATTGACACATACAATATATTAGGCTTGTCCCTAGTACTGGGGAATCCTTCAGGTATTTAAATGGCAAATGCGCAATGACTATAAATATGAATGAAGGTCAGTTCTATGTTACGAATGTTGGCACGGAGCTCCGATTAGGGAAAATTCCCGCTTTTGTGCAACACCCTCTTTCAATCTTTCAGTGATTAATGTTTCTTTAGATTAAAACACGGGCAACTATATCTGAATATATTAAATGAATGATATTTAGGATGCTCAATATGAATAAAAAATAGTCTTATAAAATGGTTTCTTTGTTCAGCATGTGTAGAATGTGAATGTAATGCATTCAACTATTAGATTCATTAGACGGAGATCTAGAGCGATGATATATTGCTAAGTGATCATTAAAATGTATCAACGCATTTTGCGTTCCTTTTATTCAATATCACAGCAGAAAGTATAAAATTCTATGGACCCTACACATAGTTTGAAAACGGTAGTAAAACCCAAGATTTTTTTTATTTCTTATGCGTAACTTATTTTCACACTCATGCAAAGTAAAGATATATTGGGCAACTGTCCCCCTCCTCCTTTTTGATAGTACATGTAGTACTATTTGTTACTTTTTCAAGATGATATATGTATGTGTGGAAGGTATGGTTACCAGGGGCAGTCAGGAAATCAGATGATGGAAATCATTACAAACTATGTACCAAGTCTCTGTATTTCCAAAGAAAGTGGGAAAATAAATCAAATTTTGTACGTGGTTTTTCAGTATCATAGTGACGTCATTTTCTTAAAATTTGGTACAAAACTGACAAATCTATTTACAACGGGGCAATATATTTTGACGTCAAAGCTTAGCAGTGGTGGTATAGTCCTATCAGATTCTGTTTGAAGTTTGGTACAAATATAGCTTGATAGGACTTCCGTTCAGACTAAAGAATGGCTAAAACGGTGTGGACGATGAATGTGAAGGCTTTTAATTGCTGGCATAAACGAACTACTAAAACATATAAGATGTCACCCTATAATATAATTGACAAAGACCTATATTGTTTTTAAATTGTTGTCATGGAAACCGAATTCTAATTTGTTTTTCTTCTTAGACATAAAATTAATTTTTGATAGTTATCTTTTGAGCAGATTCAGCACCTACATGTAAACAATATCATGCATTAACATTTATATTTTTCTTCAAGAATATTTATGTTCCCCAAACAAAGTTTGGGAACATATTGTTTTTACTCTGTTTCTTACTATCATTATTATTTTTCTCCGGTACTTTTTTTTCCGGGATTGTTCTCAGAAACTCCAAAAGGGATCGATATGAAACTTTCCAGGATGATAGTGTAGCATTTGTAGATGTGCAGAACGATAGTCAATTTGTCTGCACGTGCGTGCTTGTGCAATTTTGGTACAAAAATGGAAAATCAGAATATACAAGGGATCGATATGAAACCTTAAAAGGATGATAATATATCATTTGTAGATATGAAAAATGATAGTCATTATGTTTGCACGCGCGTGCATGCACACGCACGTGCATCACAAAATGTGTACACTAGCTTTGCAATCGGTCTAACTTTTTGTTGTTCATTAAAATGGTTTGATATTTAAATCATAAATAGACATTGAGACCCTTAACTGATTTGCATGGTCAAAACTACCAATCTGCACGCGCATGCACGTGCGCTTCTTTTTGATTGGATAATACTAAAACGTTTGTAACTATCTTATTTATGAAGCGAATGAGTTGATATTCACAGTTTAGGTAGATTATGTGTATCTTTATATCTGTGTAATAAAAGATACCAACGCACACGCATGCGCGTGCATAATTTTTCGAATGTTCATTTTTTATATGACGATAACGTTTTTGTTTTTCATTAAATTATATTGATATTGAGGTTTTATATGTGTCTTGGTACTCCTTACAAATTGCTGTGGTTAAACTTACTGCTCAGCACGTGCATGCACGTGTGCTGAATTCTGATTGAACGATTTTAAATTCACTATAACTGCCTTATATTTGATGGAAACGTTATGAAATTCATACTGTGGGTATATGATACAAATGCCTGTTACATGATATCAACAAAAGTACGGAATCATACTCGTGTGCGTGTGTATGCACGTGCATTGCTTTCTTTCACTCCTTGGTACTGAAATGACCATAGTAAACATACTACATGTAATTAAAGGCTAAAGTAAAATGACTATTTGCTACAGGTTTACAATGACATCTCTTTTTAATTAAGAGGGAGGTTTGGGGAACATATGTAACGGTCCCCGTTACAATTAGAACTAGTGTATTTTGTGTTTAGCATTTTTAAGTACTGGAAAATGGCTTCATGAGGTATCCAACATCTTCAACTTCAGAGCTCTATATGAAACCATAGCAACCCGTAACTCATTAAGTCTTATTGTATCATGAAAGTCACCGTCCTAAGGAGTATTTTTGTAAAACTCATTAAAATCTAAGAATAGGCCATTCTTGGTGAATTGTGGCTCAAGTCTTTTCTGTTGTGTGCAATGGTCAATACTAGACAAATAAAGTCCATGCCTACTTTGCTGATTTTCTCTATATACACAATAGGGTCTATATTTCATATAAAGTATGTGCCTTTTTACGAGAAATAGATAGAATTGCAGTTAAATTAGATCGGGTTTGGAATACAGGTGTCTTTCAATTAATGACTTCAGGATCGGTTTCCATTATGATGCGCAGAAGGATAATTCGTACACTCAAATAGGACTCAGGGTCATCTCATTTTAGTATGACCCCGGGTCACCCTATTTTTGTACCCAGTTTACTACGCTATAAAAATAGTCCCACATAAAAGTGAAAGTACAATGCTGACAATGTATATGACACACTACCAAAGGGAAATGAAGTCATTATTGATCATTTATATGTCATCATTTCTTAGCAAAATATAGCCTAATTTTAGAAATGATAAGTCACTGTTATCGCGAACTGCATCCCTCCGATTTTCCTAAATACGAGATTGTGATATGAACCTAGCATATAATAATTACAATGCAGTGAAATTGAACTTGAAATATCGTCCTTTTATTTATTTGCAATTTATTCATAGATGATTATAAGATAATGTTGTACCTGGGGGTGACCTCTTGTCAACTATTAATTTCAGACATGAAAATTATGTTACTATGGATTATATTTTATGATGCTACAACAGTGTTAAAGTGAAATATTTAGCTCATCTGAGCCAAAGAATAAAATGAGGTTTTTTTTTTTTTTATCAATTGTCTATCCGTTTGTAAATTTTCTTATCAAATGGGCATTTTGTCACCAATCCTTAATCCATATCATATCCAAAGCTATGTTTAGATTGTCCATGTGTATTTTGTCCAGATTATGTTATGGTTTGCCTTTGTAATTGTTCATTAGAATTGTTGTAAATAGAAAATAAAACATATACAATGCGAGTCTGTAACATGTGTATAAGAGATTATGGGAAGTATGGATTTCAGACATAGCAGATTGGTCATGTGGTCACTCTACCTGGTACTTGGCTATATGTTTGAAGTAGAGGTAACCCATTTATGGCCATTTCATAAATTGGTGACTAGAGGTATCCCGTATATGATCATTACATCAATAGGTGACCAGAGCAAACACTCATGTGACCATTACATCAATGGCTGACCAATGGTAACATTTATATGACCACTACATCAATGGGTGACCAGAAGTAACCTTATATGACCATTACATCGATAAGTGACCAGAGGACACCCTTATATGACATTTACATCAATGGGTGGAACCCTTATATGACATTTATTTTAATGGGTGACCAGAGGGAACCCTTATATGACATTTACTTTAATGATTGACCAGAGGGAACCCTTATATGACATTTACTTTAATGGGTGACCAAAGGAAACTCTTATATGACTATTGCATCAAAGGGTGAACAGAGGTAACCTTATATGGTATTTACATCATTGGGTGACCAAAGGACACCCTTATATGACATTTACATCAGTGGATGACCAAAGGTAATCATTTTATAACCACTGCTTCTATGGGTGATCAACGGTTACCCTTGTATGATTATTATATCTATGGTGACCAGAGGTAACTCGTAAAGGATCATTACATCAATAGGTAACCAGAGGGAACCTTTATTTGACCATTAATATACATCAATTGGTGGCCAGAGGTAACCCTAATATGACCATTACATTAATTGGTGACCAGAAGTAACCTTTATATGACCATTACATCAATGGGTGACCAGAGGAAACCATTATATGATCATTATATCATAATTTTGACAACGGATAACCTTTGTAGAACCATTAATCAATAGGCTGGGAACAAGTCTCCATTATCGATATGGTCCCACTATAGCATACTTTTTTCTTTAGGTTTTATAGGATGATGAAATTCATTCATCTGTAAGCATTGAAACAAAAATATCACTCCGTCAGGAAAAGAAATATAGATTGATAATAATAATAATAATTAATAAACATTTGAAAAACACAGAAAAGTGGAAAGACAATAATAAAAGGATTCCTAACAGAATGTAAATTTCAGCATGTCTACCTGGCGAAAGATTTGTGCTTCGACAATGACAGTCAGCAGAAAGTAGGCACTTGCACCCTTTCTAACAGATAAGAGTTTTACTTGTATTTATTATTAAGCGCATTTATTTCGAGATATAAGAACTACTTTCGGGTGACCCCGGGTCCTACTTGAGGGTACGAATTATCCTTCTGCTTATGATGCATTCAAAAATAATTTGAGATGTATTTTTGTGCGAATCGTCTCTGAGTTAGATCGGCAAAGTTGGCTACTAGTAACCAGCTACTAGTAACTGGCTACTTAAAAAGAGAAAAGTTGGCTACTAGTAGCCAGCTACTTGAACCAGGAAATGTTAGCTACTAGTAGCCAGCTACTAAAAGTAAGAAAAGTTAGCTACTCATAGCCAGCTACTACAAAATATAAAAGTTATAATTACTGATAGCTCGCTACCAAATAAAGGTTAAGGAGTTTGAAAATTATTATCTATCAGATTTATTTCTAAAGAGGACGAGGAGTCGTATGAAATTTCATGCTCAATTATCCCAAATTACATAACGTTGCAATGCAAAATACGAATAAACTTTTTCAACTGAGTGTTTACTTTAAAAGTGATACGGATTGAATTCAGACCTTCAATCATTTAATATACCATCCATTTTGAGATATCTGCTACTTTTACAATTTGATTCGAGTTACCCTGAAATTTCAACATAAGTGTGAATACCGTAAGAAACTTCATGTTTGACTTTATGTTTGTAGTAGATATCTGACGAATCTACGACTATACATATGGCAAGAAGTGATAGATGGTGTTTTGGTACGCCACGAATTTTCAGATATCACTCTTTAGGAAATCAGTTACTTATACATTTTGATTATCGGTACAATGAAATTTCAAGATCCGTGTGAATACCTTAAGGAACTCCGTGTTTATATCATATATTTAACTAACTTACAACGATACTTATGGCGAGTAGTGATATTGTGTATCGTGATATGTCATCAATTTTCAGATATCACATTTAAGGAAGTCAGCTACATATACCTTTTGATGGCAGGTAAACTGAAATTTCAAGTTTTTCGCAAATATCTTAAGGAACTCTGAGTTTGTATTATATAACAGACTAATTTACAATTATTAAAGTGAAGAAGAGTGATATTAGGTATCTTGACATGCCATAAATTTCCAGATATCATGCTTAAGGAAGTCAGCTACTTATACCTTTTGATTCCTGGTATCCTGAAATTTTTCATAAATATCTTAAAGAACTCTGAGCTTGTATTAGATATCTGATTAATTTACAACTATCCATGTGAAGTGGAATGGTATTAGGTATCTTGATATGCAATCAATTTTCAGATATTACCCTTAAGGAAGTCAGCTCTTTATACATTCTGATTCCAGGTAAACTGAAATTTCAAGTTTTTCATAGATATCTTAAAGAACGCCTTGTTTGTATTAAATATCTGACTAATTTACAACTATCCATGTGAAGTGGAATTGTATTAGGTATCTTTATATGCCATCAACTTTCAGATATCACCCTTAACGAAGTCAGCTACTTATACCTTTTGATTGATATGTTTAAGGAATGACTAATTCTGGGGCAAGTTATACTAGTATAACCTGGTTTGCGTCAGTTTACGCTTTACAATCCGCTTATTATAAAAAAGCGTAAACTGATCCTAACCAGGTTATACTCGTATAATTTGCCCTAGAATTAAAGTCTTTCCTTATAATTTAATGCAAGAGACAAAAGATGCTAACCTTTGTTGATCAAAAGTACATAAACTCGGAAAAATACAAGTCAACTGAGCCGCGCAATTATTCACTTAGCAACAGCGACACGAAGCGTCTAGCTGTGAAGGTCGCCAGCTTTAATCTTAGCTCTACCGAGCCTAGCCATTTATCAAAATATTGTATCGAAGGTGGAGTTTGTCATGATAGAAAATATGTGTAGACTATGCACGAAATGCGTATTTCGCTGCTCTTTAGAGATAGAGATTGACTTTGAAGTCGCTCATCTCCGACAGATTGAGAAAATACGCCAAATTGCATTGCTAAGGCCTACCCAAAATAAATCTTCAAATATCAGAAAATGCAATAAGTTGTGGCTTTTAACTCTGTGAAAACTTCTACTACATGAAAAATTACCCTTGTATGCAACGTTGTCGCTAATAGTAAATTCGACACAAGAAAATATGTGAGCAAGTGACAAATCGCGATCCACATGTCAATGTGTCTGACATCATCTGATAAAATGTGACGTATGAATTTTTGTTTGCTTTGTTAAAAGACGGATCAAGCATTGAAACAATCCCCCCCCCCTTTCCCCCAGTTATAAATGTGTTTCAAAATGAAGAGGGTAATGCTTATTTGGCAATCATTAATTCGAATATACTATCCTTGTTTTAATATATTATTCGACCATACATACAGAGAAAGATGTTTTTCAACAGTGATTTGCGTACAACTAGATGCTAATATTGACAACGAGAAAACAACATGTGTATCAAACCGAAGTATCTTATTGTACACTTGGCTTTCTATTCCATAGTAGGCTGAAAACAGTGCTGCGATGTAAATTTAGAAAGAGAGAAAACAAAATAGTTCCGGCATCTGGTTGTCAAGAGGGTGTGTCCCCATACCAAACCAGGTTATACAAAAATAACTTGCGTTCCTCAATTGGAATTTGACCAATCAGAGACAAGGATACATAAGAATTAAATTATTTTTACATAAATTCGCAAAAATAAAACACAAAAATGAATATATAGAATTTTTACTCAAATTCGCAAAAATAAATCGACGCAAAAATATCCAGATTTACGGTATGTCTTAAGCAATAAAGAGTATATTTTTGTTGTCTCCGTAATCGGCTATTCGGGACATATAGTTTTTAGTCTGTCTGTCTGCAAAAACATTAATCTTAACCATACAGTTTGAATGCTTAGTGTCAAGGCTTTCATATTTCACATATGTATTCCTTGTGACAAGACCGGTCTTGTTGTACCAAAATGTTTTTCGTCATGGCCTTCACCTTAGAGTCTGACATACTTTGAAATATCAGAATAATTCTAACATATGCATACCTTTTAAACTCAAGCTAATCCACTCCTTAATATGCATGGATTTTTTGTTTATTTTGGGAAAACAATTAAGTCACAACAGATATTTAAGACTGAGTTGCATTTCCAGAAATATAATTTTACTACAAGTTTTGATATACAGATCATACCGTGTGGTGGATATCTTAATAAATTATATCTAAAATGCAAACTTTGATAATGTGCACAATAAAACATTACATATTTGCATGTACATGTAAAAGGATACCAAAACTAAATACAACTGGATTAAGGAGGTATAGTACATTGTCATAATGGCTGACTTTTAGATTTAATTGAGTAGCTCAGTAGGTTAGCATGTCGATTGCTGAACTGTAGATCGATTGTTCGAGCCCAGCAGGGATTTATAAAAAATCAGATTACTTTGTAATAAAACTGCATTTTTAATTTTTACTAGATAAAGTAAAATAGAAAGTTTTCAATTTCAAAAAATATTATTGCACATATCTTCTACTTTTCATCGATATCAAATTTCTCTGGTGTAGTTTTCCTGCTTAAAAACAAATATCGAGAGATTCCTGACTAATGAGAAATGCATGTTGTTAACAATATTATTGATATCCAGAATATGAAAGATATTGGAGAAATATCAGCGATATAATTTAGAAAATTAACTACATGTTGTTATGGTCTGAACAACACATAACCATTTCAATTATGACATTATTTAAGTGTTTACAATTTTGAGTTCATCACAATGCTTTTTCTACCCGGAAAGTACAATACTGGTATTCAATGAACCCGGAAGGCGAGGTGAATGTTGAACCTTGGGGGTTAGGAAAATATCATACTGACTGAGAACATGCCGATGAATACAGATACAAAACGATCAGCCACCTTTGTTTACAGTTTTTTTAAAAGTAGTGCATCTGAATACATATTGTGAATTTATACATGAAATTGCACTAACTGCTATTTAATGGTATACCTATAATTAAAACTGCACGTTTCATATGATAAATAACTGAAATAAAAAATCAGTTCCACAAGAAAATAAAATTTGAATAAGCACAATTTCAATAAACTCACCAAGGATCGGTGAATGCTGTGGACACATGTGTCTTCCGTGGTGATCTGTTGTTATAACAGATTCTGGCGGTAGATTGATTTGATCATACATCCCATGCTTAGCTGTTGTTATAACAGATTCTGGCGGTAGATTGATTTTATCATACATCCCATGCTTAGCTGTTGTTATAACAGATTCTGGCGGTAGATTGATTTTATCATGCATCCCATGCTTAGCTGTTGTTATAACAGATTCTGAAGGCAAACTGATTATATCATAACCGTAGTCTTCAATGATCAGAGCATATAGTAAGTAAATTATACATGCAATCAAAGAAATGTATATAAAGTATTTTATCATCATCCTCGAAGCCATGTCTAAACTGAACCGTTCCAATTGAAATATTGATCTCGAAAGATAACGGTTTCCGTGTTTCTTTACCTTTAAGTATTATTTGTGTTCGATTATTATGTACATTTAATAGGCCATACCACGTGCATGCACGTTCCTGTTTAAACGAAAGTGTGGTTTTAAAACTTATATTTCCAATTGACACTAAGTTTTCCAAATGAATAATAATCATACCTTAGCATACAATGTCATTCAGAATTGCAATATTTTGAAGATATAGTTTATTAACTTTATCAAAATATCTTAATTTTAATAATTTAATCATCTTAATTTTACATTTAGGATATCCCACCCCATATTAGAACCAAATCACATATCAACAACAGAAAGACAGAAAAATGCAAATGAATTTGAACGAAAGCTTAACGTAAAAGTGCATTAAAGTACTACATTGTGTACATATAGCTATAAAGTATTATAAAAGTTACAGGCTGGGATCTTTTTTACGGTTTATTGTGAAATGCCCTTCCAGAACATGTAAGGGACTGTAGAACACTGTGTGCGTTCAAGAAGTCACTGAAAACACATTTTTTCCATCAAGTTTTCCAGGACTCGTTTCTATCATTTCAGTCATTCGTGTTTGCTGTTTCAGTGCAATAAGATTATCTATCTGTTTTGACTGTGTGTCTCAGTTTTCGAGTACCATTTTGTGACGTTTTATATAAAAAAAAAAATGTTTTAATGTATTATAATTGAGACATTATATGCTGTGTGTGCGTGTGTGTATTTCATTATTATTATTATTTTAATACGCCCTGAAACTGATGTTTATTCTTATCTAGCATATTTATGGTATCTTGTGTTTTCGTGTTTTATATGTACAATCGGGATAGGTACAGCTACGGACTGTTTACAAGTGATAACGCCTTTTATATCGTTGCTTTTTAATGTTTTATTTATTTCCTATGTATTTTGTGTATAACATTCTATTGAAAGGTATATATGCATTGTAAAGCACATTTGAGCGTAGATAGTGTATGAAAAGGGTGCTATATAAATATGGGATTATTATTATTATTTATTTATCATTCAAATACTGTAATAGTCCGCATTAACAAAATGTTTCAGGTCACAGTTTTAAAAATTGTCGATTTTTTTCTTTTAAACATATATTTTATTCATTTGACGTTTTAGAAATAAAATAATGATTGCATAGATGTTTACAAAAACTCAGTCTTAGGTGAAATTTGATAAATCAATTTGTTATTAATTTCACTTGTAATTAAAACATGACTTAAATGTTTTTCGTTGAATCAAATTCAAAATTGTCGTTGAATCTCGACACATTCACGTTGCATATATATCATTTTATTCGTTGAGACGTATATTTCAGTGATAAATATAATAGTATGTAAAAGATATAAACCATAAACTGTCCACTCTGTGAGAGAAAGAACTGATGGAGGCCCAAAGCACAGTCCTACAGGATAGCGCGTACGAAAGATTAATGGCTGGTGTTTTTTCGATGGTAGTGAGTATGTGACGGGTTTTGTGCAGCTCAAACGGAGTACCTGTAAGTATACGGTTGAAATTCTGAACAATTATGAATTATGAAGTCGGTATGATTTGTGAAAGTAAACACATACTTTCTTTAGACGGTAAGATACCGAAGACTTTGTCTAAAGACCGTCAAAATGGTTGATCAGGGTACTATAAATGGTCATCAGAGTGAGTCAGATGAAATGTTAGATCTCACGACAGTTACAACACAAGCTGCTGAAAGGCTACAAAAAGGACATATTGCATTACAATCGATGTTAAAAATTGGTATGACGTCATCCTTTGTTCTTTTTATACTTTCCATTGCTTGAAATGGCAAGGACAATCCAATAAGTTATAAAATCTGATTTAAAATGGACATTTTATTTTTAACCTTATTGGACGGTTACAGGTAACTTATTGGACGGTTACATGTAACTTATTGGACGGTTACAGGTAACTTATTGGACGGTTACAGGTAAACTAGTGGATTTCGAACAAACAACAATACTATATAGACGCAAATTAATATATGTAATTCATGAATTTAAAATGCTCCACTAAATGTATATTTCAATTCACAAAACAAAGACACTTGCAGTGCAATGTCAGAACTGAAATGTGAATGAAATATTTCCTGATTTTATTTGAATCTCACTTCAATTTAATCATAAATTCCCTAAATCAACACAGATATCGGGAAACCACTCAAAGATCTGTGCTAAAATTTCCTTTAATTGATTTGCACCTGTCAGTCGCACTCATTGCTTGGTTGACAACAAACGTGGTATTCTGATAAAGCACAGAGCAGATTATCCTTTTTACCTCACCTGAGTTGAACATTGAATGTAAAACGTATACGGTACCAATTTTGATGCACTAGATGTGCATTTCGACAAATAATTTCTCTTCAGTGATGCTCAACCGAAATGTTTGAAATCCGAAATAACAATACACTTTTAGAGCTATTTTAGGGGAAAACAGAGTGCCAGAAAAGTGGAGTCAAATTTGTCTAAGGATAAGAGCTATGCATGAGGGAGATAATCCTTAATTTTGAACTGAATTTCTAAATTTTATAACAGCAATTAAATATACATCCGTATTTTCAAGATAGTAACGAAGTACTTAGCTACTTGGCTGTGGAGACCCCCGGGGACTAACAGTCCACCAGCAGAGGCCTCGATCCAAGTGTCATAATGTAAAACTTATACGGTACCAATTTTGATGCACTGGATGCGCATTTCGACAGATAATATCTCTTCAGTGATGCTCAACCGAAATGTTTTATAAGAGCTATGCGTGAGGGAGATAAATTTAATTGAGCTGTTATCTGTCTGTCAGTCTGTTGGTCTGCTTGTAAATCTTTTAAAATTTCATCTTTCCTAGAACCACCAAGCCAATGTCAGTCAATCTAGCAAAAAGCATCCTTGAGAAAAGGGAATTCAAGCTTGTTCAAATCAAATGAAGGGTTATGCTCCCTTCAAAGGGGGAGATAATCAAGAGATATGGAATCATTTAAATTCACTGGAAACAATTTGTGGATTATCCAGATTTTACAGTTCCTTTGGGATGTAATGTGGATACGATTTCTGTAGATTGAAACATTATATAAATTGTGTATTTCATTGTTTCATTGCGATTTGAAAGTTGAGGGATAAAGGTACCCCGTAATTCATGTAAATTGAACCCCCACGAAAGTTAATGTCCACAGTAATCAAGAAAATTGAAAGATAGGTTTTTGGGTTTTTTTAAAAATCTTCTCAGAAACACTGGGCCAGAAAAGTTAAAATTTACATGAAAGCTTCCTTAACATAGTGTAGATTCGATCACCAATGGGAATTAAAGTATACTAGGAATTTTTGAAATAAATATTTTCAAGAAACAGGGCTAGTAGTCGAAGTAGAGTTAAACCCATATATATTGCACACTTAAGTTTGTTCAAATTGTGACCCCGGAAAGTATGGTGTGGCCACAATAAGTGATCGAAGTTTTATTTGGGTAATGCATACAACACACTAATAATATTGCCTGACAGCCAGCCGTACGTGCAGGACGCCGCCATTTATTTTATATGATTACAGATCACAAACATAACCGATTGCTTTTATATATGACATATATTCAACTTGACAACATCCCAAACATCAGGGCCGGCCAGGAAAAAACTAGAGATAAAATGATGATATTTACTAATGAAAAACTCCAGAAAACCTGTGTTCATCGCCAAGTACCGCTGGGTGTAGGGAGTTTGTGAACGGACCTCACAAAACACCAATAATATAAAAATTAATATACATTAAGTTATGAAAGTTTGTTTAACCCGTGCAGAATGGGGGTTAGAAGTGAATACTTTAATAAAACCAGCTCTTAAAAACCCCTTACTAAACATTTCTATTGGTCAAAAGCTGAATAACATTCATGGATCATGCCACTGTACAGGCTATACCATTTTAAATACACATAGTGAATACAACATTTTCCCGCTATACTATCGAAACGCGGGAAAATATAAGTATCAACCTTGCTTCCCATAAAATGAATACAACACATTGATAATATTGCCTGACAGCCAGCCGAACGTGCACTAGACAAACCAAAGAAAGGACTGTGCCGAATATTACTGTTGCAAACCCAGTGTTTTAGAGACCAGCAAACGCTTTTCCAAAGAAGCTAATATACTAGTATATCCATCCTTTGCTACATCTGTTTTCCATCTGCCATGGCTCTTTAGGCACCTCTCATTCACACTGGAGTTTTTGCAGCCACAGTGGCCCCACCTGACCTAAAAGAATACAACCCCAAATTAACTTGATCACCAACGATTGATTTCAAAAGAGCCAATATATTACATCTAGCAGCTGTATAGCTAAGCCTTTTGTTTTTGTAAATAAGTTTACACTTATCTCTAGACCTAAAAATTGGTCTGAATAAGAACGAATTCTTGTCTGCGACATCATCTGAAAGAGATACATATCTTGAATACATGATAACTGGACAAACGGATGCTAATCCTTTGGATATAAGCAACTCATTCCCCTGTCTATATTTATCAGTTTTGCTTTTACGAATGCACAACACTAAATAATCTTGATGCAACTGATCATCATTAAATGTCAAAGAACTAAGTTCATCAAATCTCAAGAATCCGGCAAAACTAAATAAAATCATAGCAAGATTTCTAACATTTAATAAGTCAGTGCTTTCCTGAATCACACAGATCCTTGGTGATAGGCTCCTTTTTCTGTACGGGTCGATGTGTTTTTCTCCTTGCAGCCTCTAATGTCGAAGCTACATACGAGTTTTTGGTTGGATCTGGTAAACCTAAAGTCATGCGTCCATTTGATAGCGTATACCGCAGCACTTACAGTATGAATAGAAGCACCATTATTCAATAAATGAGTTAAATATAACGCCACGTGAAAAGAATATACCGGCAAAGCACCATGTCCTTGTAACTTTATGAATTTCTCCCATCTTGTGAAAGCATTGAAATATTTCTTGTTGGTGTTGTCGCTTTTACTGAAAAGTATTAGGACACCCAGCTGTGGACATAGATTCTGAATATAGGTGCCAGGTTGTAATCGTTGTCATGCGCCAATTTTCTTATTTTGTCCTGTAATCCTAAACATGAAAACAATTCACCAAATTAAAATTCTATATGTATGAATAACATGTTGAATAGCACTCCCCGTTTTCCAAAAATTCCGTTATCTCCTTTGCCTCTGCAAATTCAGTGATTATTTTTTACCCGAGAATAATTTTTTTTTATATAATACTGAAAATTCCCTTCATTCTGAATCTACATTGGCCAAAAAGGAGCGGATGTCCACTCCAGCACTACTAAAGTGCATTTGCATTTTTTCTCTTTCGATTTTCCGAACCACCTCCTGTATCAACTTTGGTGGTGGTACAACCCAGTTCACATCCAGAGACCAAACATATGTAAAAACATCCACTCCACTCGTGCCTTCACACTATGTCTTAGAGTTAAATAACAAACATTTAGTATTATAATTGCTTGCAAATCTATCGTAGGAATGAGGACCCTAAAGTTGATCGAAATAATTACAAACATTTGGTTTAATTGACCAATCGTCACAGCAACTTATTTTACTGAGGCTATCAGCTTTCTTATTTTCATTGCGAGGTATCTATGTGCAATTTAAATCTTATTTTTTTTTCCTCACATCTATGCACAGACATAGCCATATCCTGTAAGATCTTTGTTTCATTCCTTACGCTCAATATATGCTGGACGTTCTGATTGTCCGAATAAACCTCAACTGAGTTCCCACCAGCTATGTCCACTGAGTTTTTCAAAACTCTGTTAACAGTCTCAAGCTTTCTCCATGTAGAACTTTAACTACATTCCCAACCATTCCAAATTCCAAACACTTCATAATTTGTGTGTTCACCCTCTGAACACAAAGTCAAATGTCTTCCATAACCTGATTCAGAAGCATCACAATACAGCGCTATTCTGTCTACATCTGAATCTGTCAACTGACTTATCAAATCATCCTTTCTATTCATTTCACCTACGCTTTCTGAATTCAACCTAATGAACGAATTCCAACTGGAGCGTGACTGAATACAAAAATACAGATACCTCGTCCCCAGTTTCACAATTGTGCCAAACGCAATTTTTGCTGATATTATCTGTCCTACAACGGATGCCACACTTCTAACATCAAATAATGAATAGCCCATTTCATAACCTTTCAGAATAGACTTGATAGTGTCTTTCAACTTTCCAAGTCTACCTTCTGACACAGTGATAGCATTATCCTTTGTATTCCAAACTAACCCTAACCAAACCAAGGTGTGCAATGGCTCCCACTGACATTTTCCGTTCGCTACTAGGAAGCCTAACATGTTCAAATTAGCTTCAACTCTAGCACTAACCATCTTTGCATCTGTGAAACTTGAAGAACCCCCTATTCCATCATCTAAATACATAACAATTTTGTAACCTTGTAGCCTCCAATACTTGACTACTTCCCTCATGACTTTGGAAAACATATAACCAGCTGTACTGAGTTCAAATGGAAGCACCTGAAAAACATAATACTTGTCGTGCCATCTTAAACCTAAATATTCTTTATCAAACTCTGTGATAATACGCACTTTTTAGGTCAAATGCAAAAAGGTAATAACCCGATTGAAATATATATCTAGACGTACTGACATTCTCATATGTGTGCTTGAATTTAAACAAATGTGGATTGACATGCCTTTAGTCCAAAACCAGCCTTTGTTTGAATTTATTACCTGCTACTGTCAACGGGTTTAGTACCCTTGGTTTTTTACTTCCTTCCAGAATACAACCTTTCTCTACTAACTTTTCGATTTCTTTGGACACAAACTGCAAACAGCAGATTTGTTGTTCTTCATTTTAATAGGTTCCGGTGTAGTAAACAAGGGCATCTTATAACCAAATTCTAAAACGTCAATAACAAAGCTATTTGCTCTTATCGAACGCCATTAACCTACATTTTTTCTCAATCGCCCTACAAGTGAACTAAAATCATAGCATGACTGATTTACATTACCACAAGGCTTGCTCTTAATAGCTTGTTCAATCAAATGATAACTATTTTCAAAATGTTCACTTATCTTATTCTCTTCCAATTTTTCTGTGCAGTCTTTCCTCCAGTGTCCCCTCTTGTTACAGCGGTAACAGTGCCCAGATCTCCAGATTCCTGTAGGTGTAGAGGTTGACTGCAAATCCGGCTTTGCAAAAGGTCGCACGGCCTCGCGATACTTTTCAGGGCGTTGTTTTTGGAAACGGCTCGGTTCTATTCCAAGCAAAACACATCTGTGATGAGATATTTCCATGAAACAAAACGTTTTTAGAAAACTGGTTACAGATTATTTCATGCAAAGTTCATTTATTACATGGGTGGCCCAAGAAATGTTGGTCAAGTGAATCGTTTTGCAACAACGGGTACATTGTCCCCAGAATGTGCCAATATCAATTTGCCGTACCAAGCATTCAAACCTTATCGGCATTTAACATAGGTGAGTTTGAGATCCCAAGTACAATACAGCCAGGTCCTATAGACCCCATTCTCGATACCCTTGGGAAAAGTAACGAAAATGTCTTCATATTATGCGCCGACGCTAAGAAAGTCACAGCTGGTGTATATAGAAATGGTGGTGATGTGGACATGTTTGGATTCGAGAGTGGGATGCCTCTGATGCAAAAGCAGATGCATTATGAACAAAAAAGGCTACATTGGACTCCCTGATTGGTCTCGTGAGTCTTAATGATAACAACAGTCGAGACACGAACTTACATTATGTCGATTGTCAAGTACTTACGACTACAATGGGGTCAATTATTGGCCCATTATCATACATAATTCAAGAAAGTCGATTATTGACGTCGAGACAGCAGTTTGTTCTGAAAAGAATTATGAATGTAGCAGGTGACAGTTGGCGTGTATCTAGATATGTGTATGGTATCAGTGTCCTACAAGATTCGCTGTTTCAGCTCAAAGAATTCATTGAATATCATTTCAGCATTTGGCGTCTCCATAAGCAAACTAGAAAAAGCAGTGTTCCTATACGAAGATTCCGATGAGCTAGACAGATCTTATCAACATAACATGCTCACATTATTGGAAGTAGAGGAGACAATCTTTTTTAGAACATTAAACAGATCTGTAGTGTGGCATTCGTTAAGAAAGCAGGCAAGGGTCACAGGTAGCAGCTTACATTCAGCGATTGGACTACGAGGATTGAAGGAACGAAAGAGCCATTATGAAAATTTCATTGAAAAATCAGAACAATCGTTTCCCCAGTCTGTGCATGATCGCCTCAAATATGGTACAGAAAACGAAATACATGCCATTGCTACATTAGTTGGTAGATTTATCCCCATTTTCTCCCTAGATATCATTTTGTTGAAGAGGGGTGTTACGTTTTACCTGGACAAAACATTGATGTTCTTGGAGAAGTTTCATCAGATGACAGCATTCGCAAACTGGATTTAGATCTAGGTGGTTCGGCCAAACTTGAGAAAGCAGTAGCTGCAGTAGAAATAAAATGCCCTTTTCCCTCAGAAAGACAATTATCGGTACATTATTCTCTACCGGAATATTATGTTGCTCAGTGTTTGGCTGAAATGGTTGTTCTGGAGACTGATATTCTTATATATGTTTTATACTCTAGTGAGAGCACAACATTTTACAAAGTTCACTTTGACCAAATCCTGTGGAATAAAATCTGGAGAGAAGCTACTGAGTTATATGACCAACGAGACATTATAAAGCCTACTAGAAGTGCATGTAGGCCACAATTAAAATCACTCAAAGAACTTTTATCTACTTTTGTCAAGACCAACGTTGAATTTCTGTGCGAGTTACCATCACTTCATATGATTGACAGTAGGCTATCTGGCAGACTTACTCCCACTTCCCCATTTGTGAACACGTGTCCAAGGGACAGAACAGAACATGGGTGTTCTATTGACGATATCACTGCGACTGCAAATCGTGCAAAGGCTGTAATTGCAACTAGTTATCATCTAACGAGAAGGGAAGCAATTGAAGTCATGGTGTGGGTTTTAACGAACAAAGACAGAAATTCATCTTTAGAAATACCCTGCTCTCTTCCCATAGCATATGGACTTAAGGACTACAAATTGTCAGGAAAGGAAATGAGAGATGCTACTGAGCATGTGTTAGAGAAATGTCATAAAAAGGGAATTCATGTTGTGGGTTTTTACACAGATGGACAATGGATATCGTTGATGCATCATGAGAGCAATGGTAACCCACTCACATTAGTACAGTTACAGAAGGATGCGTGGGTGAATACTAAAGGTTTGAGCAAGATGGATCTTATCAGAAATCTAACTGGCATCAATTGTAGGAACGACAAAAATGAGCCTCTTGGTCATGTTTACTGGCAAAAACAGTCAAATGGATCACTCTCTGTATACAGTAGAAATGCCAATTCTCAGAAAGTCCGAACAAATATGGACAAATTGCTGTGGTGTAGAAAGTTTAGGAATGTATCAGATGAGTCTGAATTGAATGTGAACACGGATATTTCTGCCACTGAAAGAGCCCCAGACTGGTTACCGGAATATGTTATGGAGGAATTGAGAAATAGGAATGATGGCCACATCCTGCACATCGTGGATGAAGTTACAACAAATAGTTCTGCCGTAGACGATTCTGTATCTGAGAACCACCTTAACTGTCAGCAGTTGTTTGATGAAGTCGATAGTACTTTTGTTGAGAATGAACAATCAATTGAAGATGAGGATCGTGAAACGAAAGTTACAGAGGTAGAAAATGTAGTTGAGAACCCAATTGTGACTGCAAATTGAACGAAAATTTGATTTATCTCTGCAGTCAGCTGCAACTATTTTTGATGCATTAAAAATGGACGAGAAAACCAGACAGAATTGGGAAAAGGGAACAAATGAAATCGTCCTTGATAGATTGTCAACACTTGAAAATGTAGGATCCCTTTCGCACCCATAACTTAATGTTATGTACATGTATGAATCAATGAAGGGGGTATTGAAAAGAAATTTCAACTCTTTAAAAAGTCTTGAGAAAAAAGATAATAAAATTCAGTACATGTGTGATATTCTAGGAATTTGTTCTATGGACATCAATTCTCTGGTGGCAAAGCCGCGTGTAAGACTTAAATCTCCGTTATCTTTAAGTAAAATTGCAGCAAAGGTAATGGCTTCTAAAAAGTATCCAAAAGCTGTTTTGCGTTCTGCTTACACTGCATATACATTTCCTTCAGTTTTCAGAAAGTGGCAATATGAGGCACCCATACAATGCCCAACAGAAATTCAAGGAGTTGAACAATCTATTGAACTTTAGTTCTCCTACCCTGAGGTGAATGAGAAGACTGGTGATTTGTTGGCAAAAGGGATTGACTGCTCTCATAACTTCACTCACTTGCGCGTGCGTACTTACACTACAGGCATATGTGGAGTTCCATCCGATGCTTGGAAAGCTTGCGCTAGATCAAATGAGACAATTTTGAAAAAAAAACTTTTAGTCAAAGATTTAATTGATAAACAGAGTGTTCCTAACGCAAGGACCAATTTTTGCGAGGAAGTTGAGCAATAGATGCGTCAAAACGAGTATGAAAACGCAACAAATTTGACACATATAATCAGAAACTGGTATGCTGCAAGTGATGACTCTGGAATAAGTGCGTTAGATCGGATTAAATATCTGCTTGAAATTAGGTATTTGTTATTGGATGGGGTTGATTTTTCTACCCCCTCACCCCCCCCCCCCCCCCCCCCCGTTGGTAGATACATCAAAGACATTTTAATAATCACCTATGAGGGGATTTTAATGGATATAGACACTAAATTACAAATGTTTGCAATAGTTGGATAATACAACATCCGATCAGTTGGTAGCTTGGCAGCCGAAACTACAGTAGGTATCCTACAGTCAATGTACTCGAACAATCAAGTCTCAATAAAGGCCCGAGATGTTTCAGTTTTGATGACAAGTGTAGTGAAAGTTATGACATGCAAGTTGAACCCGAATAGGTATTACTTATTCATAAAATCAAAGATATCTTTTTATGAAATATCTGTAAGATTAAACTGCGTGCTATGTAAAAGGAAAATAGTTTGGCGAATAGTATATTTGTGACATTACAGACGTAGAATCAGGGGAGGTGATAGGGGTCTAGGTATTTACATGTGTAAATAGAAATTTTTGGGTGATTGCCCCTCCCTCATTTTATTAGTGGTAGTGAAAATGGTAAAAATGTAAGGGAGAGTATGCCCCCCCCAATGATTTAAGAAATTGAATTTTAAGGAAAAATTGAGGTTGTGTAATGAATACACGTCCCCGGAAATTTAGAAGTCAAAGTTCGGGGGGGGGGGGGAATTGAGATTGAATGGTGAATGCTCGCTTCTCTCTCAACGACTCTCTCTCTCTCTCTCTCTCTCTCTCTCTCTCTCTCTCTCTCTCTCTCTCTCCTCACGATTTAGAATTTTGAAATTTAGGCAAGTGACATAAGTAAGTTATCATCTCTTCACTACCGGCCCCCACTTTCACTTTAAAAACGATGTTACGTGCCTGCATTATATTTGCAGAAAAAGTGTTTGTATTTATGTATATGTATAATCTATCTGGAATTCTTATCAGAGGATTTCTTATGAGGACTTCAAGAACCAGTGGAATTTATCCCGAGCATGACGCAGAAAATAATACAGCTATAATACTGAACGAATATCCTAAAACGTTTTCTACGATGGAAAATGAAATAGTTCCAAGGTATCAAAATTCTACGGAGTTTCATTTGTAATTTGTTTCTGTAGCTATGTCTAAATCAGTTGACAAAAATAACATTTAGTCTTTAAAAATTCTTCTAAATTTCTTTTTGTAGAGATCACGTACTTGATTGCAAACGCTAAAGGGTGAAAAGAAAGATAAAGTTTGGGAATATTGCAGAACCAATGCCACCCTCTCGGGAAGCACTTCCTGTTCGACAGTGGCATAGGAAGGACGAGTCGAAAATCCTCGCAACAAAAAGACTTGGAATTCAAATAACTGAATAAATATATATACTGATAACAATATCTTTAAAAACAACAATTTTATTAATGTACAAAAGAAAAAAAACAAACAACTATTTAATGACTAGAGTTATTGGTTCACTCACTAGACTTTCGTTGCAAACGTTCCTGAAATTGAAGTATTTGAACCCGTTTCCCTGTAATTCTCGTAAAATGAATATGGATTTTCCTGTCTGGAGTTAGATCACATATTTATAAAACTGTTCGTGTCACGGACTATGCATATGAAGTGATATATGTAACGTAACATGTATAGAATCACGCTAATTAACATCTTGAGATGGAATCACAAATTCAAATTAAAAAGCATTGATAACAGAAGTGACTGATAAAACACATCTCCTTTGACATAACAAATGAAATATAACAAACATGTCATTATTACAGGGAATAACTCGTTATGTTCAAAAAGCTTTGAAATATCTCGTATAAACGTCTTTCAATGCAATTCACTGGGATTGAACATATTTAAACATTTTGGAATGCCTGTTCAGGGAAAATTGGTAGGCAAAGTCTTTCCCACAAGCACATGCGCATCTCCGAGAAATATGTATTGCATGTGTCGCATTTAAATCTTTTCACTTTCTCTACCCTACAGTTAGGCAAGTGATTTTTCAACTGTTTGAAAACCCCATAACATTTTGAACACATTTCGTTTGTGCATGTGCTTTAATGTTATTTAAGGTGTCTCCTAAGAGCATAACTGTCTTTGAATCTTTTTTCACAAGATTCGCATATTTTCCCCAATTCTTTATGTTTAAATCTGATATGTGAATCTAACGACTCTTTGAAATGCTACTTTTCTCCACAATGTGGACAAAGCAAACGAGTAGTGCGTGTATCATGAATCTTTTTGTGTCTCGCCAAATTGTATTTGCATGTAAACGTTCTACCAGTGTTCACAAGAATGTTCATTTGATGTCGCCGCATGCGACTCTAGGTGACGTGCAAGGTTTGATTTTGTCGAATAATGATTCCCGCATACACCACATATATATACGTGCTGGGTTGATTGAGAATCCACTTCTTCTATGTGGTCAATGAAACTGCTATCCATTTCTCTACAAAAAATGAATAACTTTAACATATGGATAACCGTCAATCATACATGGTAATTTAACTTGTGTACCCTTTAATGCCTGTCTTTGAACAAAATGATTTAAGACTTTTATGTATAATTTTGAACAAAAACAATATGTATATGCAATGCTGAAGATGTGAACTTTGCTTAAGTAAAAAGAAATCTCCGTCCCCCTACGCCACAAGATTCTCATCCCCATACGCCACTCAGGATTTTCAGTCAAATACTCGGCATATCATGATTTTGTATTGGTTTCTTCAGAAGAATATTGAGTTACCATTGAAAGGGGATGTTTCTGGTTGAAAAAACGTGGACGTTATGTAGTAGGAATGAAGGTTTCTCATTAAATACACCGAAAAATATACCCGGCGCCTATCCTACCTGTATATTGTCTAAGTGTTTGAGTATTTAGAAGGAGTTCTGGACTCCCCAATTCCTAGTGATAGCTTGTCAATAATTATTATCTTCCGTGCAATACTTTTGGCTATCTAGATTTATTTCAATTAAACACAATAAGACTTCGAATACTTACCGTCCTACTTTCGTCGCTTCAAAATCACAACCCCGCGCTACACTGATCACGGTCCCCGCATGTGGCATTGTACATGGTGTCATAGGCCGTAAGCGCCGAGCATAGGCCTACATTTTGCTTCGGCAATGGTGACGTTTCCATATGATTGATTGATTTACTTACGTCTTGTCGAGAATTTTTCACTCATATTGAGAGGTCACCAGTTATAGGTGAAGTACCACGAATTTAGACCTACATGTAATGGTTATCTTCTAGCATCCGAGTAATATTCACATTATCAAGTAGATGGGCGGTCCTTCTGTCACGAGTGCGCGGAGCGCACAAGTGAAAGAAGGACCGCCCATCTCTTTGATAATGTGAATTTTACGAGGATGCTAGAAGATGACCGACTTGTCACATATTTCAAAAGCTTCTCATTTTACATTTATTGAACCATACATTCAATACAATGGTAGATTGTCATATACCATCGTCGGACGATGCATGTGTATATAAATTTAATACGATTTACCCGTAAAACAGCAAAACTAACTTAACGAAAATTGATTATTCCTGTCAGTTACAATAGTGATATAGACAGCCTCTACAGCCTCTTTCTGGATTGATATAATTAGATATTATTCCATTCTGTATGACACATGATTTAATATTACTATAAAATGTATGTATCCAGTTTTTGATTGAGGTTCCAAAGTTAAAATAATCATGTGTGTCATATATAAAATTCCACGAGATAGTATGAAAAGCCTTTTCAAAGTATATAAGCATTAATAGTCCAGGTATTTGATTGTGTTCTATATATTCCATTATGTCATAAATTAATCTGATATTTTCTCCAATATATCTTCCTTTTATAAAACCAGTTTGATCTGTATGTATTAATGTACCTAAGACTTTTTTATTCGCTCAGCTATACACCTAGATACTGATTTATAAACAACAATTAAAAGGCTAATGGGGCGCCAATTTTTCAGAAATTGTCTTGGTTTACCTGCTTTTAATATACAAGTAGTAATTCCTAGTCTATTTGCATGAACAAGAAGTAGCAGATCAAAATTGGTTCATTAAATACTAGTATCACTAAACTACCTGGAACTAACTCTTTTCTCTTAAAATATCAGAACCAATATAATCTTCAATTAAAATGCAACTAGCTAAGTTTTTAAACCTTAAATTTCAATATGAAAAATCCAAAACGTTTTGCATTTAGCCATCATGACTGCAATTTAAGAGTAAGGGAATTATCTACAAGCATTTCATTACAGACACATGTTCATAACGAGTGTAACATGTAAAGTCATGGGGAAAAATTCTCTTCAAACACCATCTCAATTTTGATCAAAATATCTTTATGTAAATATCAGTTTGGATTTCAGCCAGATGACATAACTGTAAGGCAGGTAGTAGATATATATGATACAATTGTTTCAAATGTAGATAAATTGAAAAAGTAAGATTTCTATTTTGCGAAAGTTCGAAAGCTTTTGATAGAGTGTGTCATAAGTTCTTCTACACAAGTATATACTAATGGAATCTTTGGTGATATTGCCCAACGGGTTGAGCAGAATCTTAAAGATAATAAAATTAAATATCGATGCGTTTTCCTTCTTTACTGAACCAACAAATGCAAGGGTACCTTAAGGCTCTGTCCTTGGCCCTTTCTCACCATTCTTAGTAACATAAGGCTATTTGCGGATGACACCTATCTCTATGCTATCATTGAAGATACCTTATCAATCTGTAATTGGTTGAAATGTTGTCTGACGCGTTTCATACTAATTGTTAAACCGTTCTTTACAAGCCGGTTTTTACTACAGATTACTCCGTTTACCTGATCAAGATAGAGGGCCCACGGTGGGTCGACAGGGAATGTTTGATACTCCTAGACACCTGATCCCATCTCTGGTATGTCCAAAGATTCGTGTTTGCCCTACTCTTAATTTTGTATTCTTTATATGAGATGTGAGATTCATCACTGTTCGTTATCTTCACCTTTTCATTGATCAAAATATCCTACGTAATTAGCGACCTACAACTATTTTTATTTTTATTCGTCCCCTATTAGAATATGCTAATGAGCTTTGGGAGAACTGCACTGATACAAACTACTAGAACACATTTAATTAGAAGCAACTAGCAAATTACTGGCAGTCAATGGGTCGGATGAATATGAGCTACCATACCTACACTGGGTTCCTAAACTTCCATGAAAACCATTCAAACAAATATACATTACTCTATTCAGTAAGTGTTCTACCAAGCCTCTATCTCCTCACGAAAATATTAACAGCTGTGAAGGAACTGTGCCACTATACTGTGCTAAACGTACTATGCCACTACATATGCCAGAAGTGGTGTAAATCAATTGTGGATTTTAAAAAATTCTGAAGAACGTTTAGTAAACTTGAAATCGAAAATCTTTTCTCCAATTATTAACATCAAAACGTATGAATTTTCAACACTTTACACGACCATTCCTCGCGATAACGTAAAGACTAGACTTTTTGACATTAAAGACAGTTGCTTCTTCAACAAAATGGAAAACGGAAATACTCATATCTAGAGATGAGTCATCCTAAAAATTACTTTGTTAAAATCACTCTAATACCACACACAAGTACTCTGAAGTTGAAAATAAGTATGTGCTGGGGTTCCTCATTGACAATATATTCGTAGTCTTTGTTGATCAGGTCTTCCAACGGTCTGTTGGAGTTTCCATGGACACGAATTGTGCTCCTTTGTTAGTAGACCTGTTTTTATATTCATATGAAGCAGAATTTATTCAAAACCTTTTAGATGAGAAGAAAAAAAAAATCTTGCTATGGCCTTAAATGCGACATTTAGATATATCGACGACGTTTTATCTATTAACGATAATAATTTTCATTTATATGTCATTTCGATAAATCCTTGTGAACTCGATATTAGACACCACAGGGTCGTACACTTCTGCTTCATACTTAGATATTTTATTGAAAATAGATATTAACGGCAAATTAACCACTCAACTTTATTGTAATCGGGATGATTTCGGCTTCTCCGTCGTCAACTTCCCATGTTATGTAGCAGTGTTCCATTGTTGCCTACATATGTATTTTTTGTATCTCAGCTAATTTGATACACAAGACCCTGTTCTGCGTATGATCAGTTCTTAAATCGAGGCAGGCTATTGGCAAACAAGTTGATAGTGCAGGGATTTCAGCATTCATTCTATGGTCGTTGTGACAATCTGGTTTGCCAGTGAAGCTTATAATCGGGTGAAATTCTGTCAAATTTGTTTCATACCGATTATTAGGTCGTTCTTGACACACTGATTTTGACTACGTATAACTCCGTTTACCTGATCAAGATATATAGTCTAGTCAATCCATTTAAATTTAAGCCAAACCTCAAGAAATTTGCTACAAAGCTAATTACATGTACCACTGAAAACAAAGTTGCTTATATGTACAAATAACATATTAAGAATATAAATTTCTATATTTTGCGAAAATTAGGGGTGGGGGTGGGGGGTAAAATACTGGGCTTTCATTGAAAAATCGCGGAAATCTGGAAAAATTTAATGAATTAATTAAATCAATGGGTATCAATTTATGCTGAACTAAAATGAAAGAATTGAATGTGTACAATTGATCTAAAATCTTTGACAACAAATATTGAAGGAATTTTGGGGTAAAAAATAGGATTTTTATTGAAAAATCGCTGAAATCTGGAAATATTTAATAACTTAATCAAATCAATGGGTATCAAGTTATGCTGAACTAAAATGAAATGATTGAATGTGTACAACTGATTTGAAAACTTTAAAAACAAATATTGAGTGAATTTTGGGGTAAAAAAAAGGGGGATTTTAGTGAAAAATCGCTGAAATCTGGAAATATTTAATAACTTAATGAAATCAATGGGTATCAAGTTATGCTGAACTAAAATGAAATGATTGAATGTGTACAACTGATTTAAAAACTTTAAAAACAAATATTGAGTGAATTTTGGGGTAAAAAATAGTGGTTTTAGTGAAAAATCGCGGAAATCTGGAAATATTTAATAACTAAATCAAATCAAAAAATGAGTATCAAGTTATGTTGAACCAAAATGAAAGGATTGAATATGTACAACTGATCAAAAAACTTTGACAACAAATATTGAAGGAATTTTGGGATAAAAATAGGGCTTTTATTGAAAAATCGCGGAAATCTGACAATGTTTAATAACTAATAGTATATCAAATAAATTGGTATCAACTTATTCTAAACTCGAATTTCAGAATTGGATTTGTCCGAGTAATATAACAATTTCACAAGAAATATTAAAGATAGTTTTGGGTCAAATATGGTTTTTTAATTATCATTGTCATTAAAAACTGTGGAAATGTGGGGGAAAATAATAATGTTATCAAATCAATTGGTAACAACTTTTTCTAACCTCAAATTACAGAATAGTATTTGTACAATTGAAATTATGACTTTACAACCAACATTGAACGAATTTAGTTAATTTTTTTTTTTACAATCTAATTAAAATCAGATCCTAGAATACGCTCACAATCGCTACAATAGGATCTGACATAACCCCATAGGGGGTCATGTCCGCATGACCTTTCGCTCGGAATATTCATGAGAACTATCAGTCAGCCAGATTGCGCCATTCAGACAATGATAACTATTTAGGCGGTTCCTGGCAATTCGTAAACAAATTGCTTTAATCTCTCTCCCATGAAGTTTATTCCACACTGTAAAATTGTATATTCTCGCATAACGAATTTTAAACTTTCGCAATAATGCCTAATTTATTCCGTTCATACAAACAACAAAACGTACGATATGAATTACTTCCAAATTAAATTAATTGGGAATTCCGATTTCTTTCAAACCAAACAATCGCAACCATTTTCCTTGAATTGTGAACACCGACGATTTCAAAGACGACGCGCTGATTGGCTGACATAAAGTTCATCTGAACATGACCCCCAATCGGGTTATGTCAGATCTACTTACGCAGAGTATACTGCGCGGATCTAAGAAGTCTGATTTTAATTAGATTGGTTTTTTTAAATCATAGAAATCTAGAAATATTTAATAACCATATCAAATCAATTGGTATCAATTTATTTTGTAAGTTGATAACAGGATTGGATTTGTACAATTGATGCAATTAGTTTACAACATAAACATGAAAAAAAAAAGATAATGCATACGGAATTAACATCTCTTTTATTGTAAAAGACTTGGAATATTACAGATTTTCAAATTTAGGTTTCGTTTACACTCTCATCATCAGATTCTGGAGTATTTCTTGAATTGGAGCAATTGATTCCTCTACTTTTTACATATCCACCTGAACACGCTATGCCAGCTACATGTACATTTCTTATTGTCGCAGTCAGTTTTACAATTGCAGTGGATGATTTTCAACAGGAAGTCGGTTGAAGGTTGTTTAGACATTTCAATAGGTAGGAGTTTGCCAGTGTTCATCGTCCAACCCCATTCAGTAGGATCGAGATCTACAACTGTTTTGCTTTTCCAGTACCGACACTGTTAGTAAACTCGCATTGAATGAAACATGGCAGCAATAGAAGGTGGTGGAAGTGACTGCACTTGGACAACAGGATGCCTCTTAACTGACATTGTTTTGGTCGTAAACTTTCTCCACCTGAGAATGTCTAAACCCTCTAGAGGTGTCCCATCATACAAGCTGACTAATGCTTCCTCTCCCGCCTTGATTATATCTTCTTTGCTAGCATTTTCTTGCAGAAATACAACTCCTTGCGATTTTAGATAAATATCATTCATTATCTTTTTCAAAGCAGCAGGTTTTTCAATGTCATGCAAACGATTAGTTGTGTCACACCCTGTTAAAGCGTGGATAAAAAGGAGATGACGACAACCATCAATTCCCAGAACTGACCGTGCTTTAGATATATCCCAAACTCTGTGGTTTTTCATTGACATTTGTTTGTCAGAGATGAAAAAAATATTGTTTCTGACTTTTTTGCATAATGGCACAGCAGAACCAGCAAATCAGTGTCTTCTCCATATACTACCACTGTGTAATCGTCTGCCTTATCAACAACTGTCTGACATATCAACAAATCTGCATCACTTTCACTTGTATGGCTTCAATATTGCTTTCCTGTAGTTTTCGTACAAGGAGTTTAACAAAGCGTTGCTTACTTGATTCATTCAAAAGAAACGTTTCCTTCTTTATTCTCAGTGGCATGTTCTCAGTAAATGTTATTGTGTTTGTTTGCTGCGTCTCATGCGAGTCACATCTTTAGTTGATGTAACCATCCATAACAATGATGGGATTTTGAAAACGCCTTTTGACATGATCAACATATTTTGAGCAAATCCGGGAAAACGTCTGTCCTTTGGAGCATGGTATTCGATGCAGTACAGAGCCTCCATCGAAAACATTCACCACATTTGTTGTGGGAAGTTCTTCAGCATGATAGCCACCTGTACTACATATAGCTTCACCAAGCGTGGCTTTTGCTGCTTGCTTTAAAAGACCATTTGATTGAAAGTGTCCCGGAAGTCAAATATACATTTTGGTTTATCTTATGTATTTTTAAAAATAAATATCGATAGTAAAATTATTTCAGTTATTTTTTAATCAATAAACGATATAATGGGCAAAAACAACCTTCTTCGTAAATTCACACCTTTACGATACCGAAAACGAGACTGAAAATGTAATACCGGATCTGACGTCACAACCCATCATTGGCGGTTTCTTCACAAGAAGACGATAGTATAAAAGAAGGAAATATTCGAAGAGAAATGGCAAGTAAGAGTAAGGGACGCATGTGTGTAGTTGTAGGAAGCAACAACAGGCCCTCGGACACCGTTTCCATCCACGTTTTCCCGAAGGACGAGCGACAGAGAGCAGCATAGACTCGATTTGTGAGACTGACCCGTGCAGACTGGACAGGATCGTCCCAGTATACTGTTGTTTGTAGTGCGCATTTCACGGACGGATGTTTCCCGAAGTTCAAGTGTTCGTAGGAAGCCTGTTGATCCAACAATTAGTAAGAATGTACTTCTAAAGATATTCCACTATCATAATTCATATCAAAATTAATTGGCATGGCATTTTTACTATTTTTGCATTTGTCACTTTTCTTTCAATCACGTTTAAAACAGCAATAACAAAATTAATGAGAATTTTTATTACAAATGTAATTATCAAAATACAATACATATAGTATAGAGCAATTTATTTATAAGGATATAAAGCATACATAAAATTTTAAATAGTGTCCATTTATTCCAGTCCATCAGTCCTGATGAAGGAGACTTATTTGGTTTTTCAAGGGTCATCAGAACCATTACCATGCTCATTGCCAGCTCAACCATCTTCACTGTGCAGTGAATTTTTCCATCCTGATAAAGAAGAAGCAGTGCTACATTTTACATCGAGGTTCAGTCGGAAGGAGACATCCGTGTGAATGTGAACAAAACGTAATACCAGCTATTTGGACATTCTAGTAAAGCAGATAAAAAATATGTTGGTCATACAGATGTGCTCTATTTTAATCTTGTTTAAAAATGTTAAATCATTGTGAAACACTTTTATCTTTGGTTTTGTTTAAATTTGAACCAAAGTCGTATAGAGTAGTAGGTTGTGAAAACAAATTTTGCTATTTTTTACAAATAAGAAAAAGACTGGGAACAACCATGATATAGGGTCTGACCGTTGGGTAACAATCTGTTTGGTCTTGCATGCAACAGTGTATTTTTGCAAATAATTTATAGAATGAAATATTAGCATAGTATATCGTAGTATTTGTAGTATTAGCTTTATAGTATATATAATAGTTGTAAGAGTTAAAAAATGGGAACATGAAAGCAGGGTCCTCATCCCGTTCCTGGGTGTGGACACATTTTATTTGAAATATTGTTTGTATAGCTGATGCTTTCTAGAAAATTGATGTATTATTTTGGGGCCATTTCTGTTAGAATGTTGTGCTTGATTTTTTTTGTATGCATCATGTATGAATCGTACATTTGTTTTAAAAAAAAGGTTGCTTCAACTAAATCATACCATCACTCAGGTGCATTGAATCCTCGATACTCCTCAGAGGCAAAGGAATTCCGTCACAGCACATGAGGGTAGAGGGACTCGCACCTTGTGCCCTAGGTATCCTTAGCACCATCAAACAAATTGCCTGTGTGTTATATATCTGTTACGCCTGTAATTCTGGGAAATGTTTGGAATTATTCACTAATGATAAACTAGCAATCGGACCCAATGGTCATGTGAATTTTGTATTGATTAAATCAATAAAAAAATTGACTTGCTCTTCAATTCTTGCCCTCATTTCTCCATACTGGGTATTGGTATTATGCCGTTTCGAGCTCATGCACATCTAAACACACTGATGAAAACCCAGGGTGTTCAGTAAAGCAGGCCATTTCCTTGTTGAATGACTTCCCTCTTCTCATCAACCCTTGGCAATTCGGTGCAGCATACACTTTCCTTGGCAGCTGACATGTGGGATTAGAATCCACATTGACACCTAAAATGATTTGTAAACCATGTGGATTTGTGAAAGAATAGAGAACTCAATAATGGGGAAAAGGTAAGACAATTCTCCTCTAGATGATAATTTTTAAAAAATTGTAAGTACAGATATAACAGTATAAAGGGGGTGTCACATGAGAGGATAGAAAAATCAATGTTATTTTTCAGCTCTTTCCCAATGAAGTAATGAGCGAAAATACACCACAGGAACAAATAATTTTGTCTGTAATAATAATAGGCCTATTGATAATTGAGGGTATATACCATGCCACTCCCTAATTACTAAGGGGTGGTATGGTACACACCAGTGCGACCACTAACATTGTTATTACAGACAAAATGACAGATTCCTGTGAATACGACGCGGACAGGCGTAATATGGTGATTAGACGTCTGTAATTTTATCATTAAAGTAATTAAGAATGATGTACAGTTAAAAATGATTGATCAATTTCGTATTTTCCAACATTTATTTTATAAACAAACAGTCTAACGGCGCCTTACCATTCCGTGCTTCCCCGGCGAAGTTCAAGTTGTTCACGTTCAGCATTCTCTCCATTTAACTCGTCGAAATAATCGGAATCCATTGCAGCTGGCTCTTATTGGTAAGGGACGATGTCCTGTACGGCCTCGTTACGATAATCTTAAAAGGAAGACGCTGTAAATGATATGTGGAGGTCGATTTCGTCCACAGAAACGGAGGTATCGCTCGCATTTGCCATACTGGTCTGTTTGAGACTGATGGGTTGTGACGTCACACGTCATTATGGCTAAATATTGTAAAACCGGAAGTTCAGCTGATTGGTTTCGGGCAGTTGCAAAAATAGCTAACTTTGACGGGGAATATCTCGGTATTGAATGCACACACGATCATAATTTTTTATTCTTATATTTTCAAATCTATTTCTGAACCAATTTACCATTTTTGCACCCATGACTTACGGGGCACTTTAAACATTGATGACGGAAAGCTTGAAAGTCATATTGAAACAACTCAGCTGTTGTGTTCAGTGTTTCTGATCCAACGGCTGTCAACCTCTGAAACATGAGTTGAGGATCAATCAGTGAGAACTGTGTGACATTAGTGTTCGATGTTATTTTTATATCAAGAGGAACGACTTGATCTTTCTTTTTGAATGAAATTTATGAGGCCAATTGTCCAGCTAAAGACTGTATAATTCCATCGCCCTATACTCTTTGCAGCATCTCCATTTGCGTAATCGTCTCCAATCATTTCGGTTTCAATGTTACGCAAAGTCTTGTCATATAAGACAAAATGGGTCCCTATCTTTCAAGAAGTCGCGCAATACATTGATATCGTTGATGTCTTTTCCATTTTTTGATCTGGACATACTACATGCTGGTCACTTATTTGGTATCCTGTGTCACTAAATGTTTGAATTGCTTGATTGTATTCTGCTAATGTTGGCATAGACAAAAGCCATTGCACTCTCGGAGCTTCCCCCATTCCTCTTCCACGTGTTAATCTTCCCGTAGATTTCACGCTTCTAATCAATACTTGTTTTTATAATTAAATCAGTGACCAATACCGATCTGTTCTACGTAAAACATGGTTTCGCTTCATGAAATAGATATATACCTCTGGGTGGATTTTGTCTAGGTCCTGCATTTGAGATAGATACAAATACACAGATTTAGCATACATATTGTGACATGTAGCTGCAAAATATGGTAACATTTCCTGCAATGTCGATAGATGAACATGTTGATGGTACAGGGGTTTCAACAGTCTGGCACACTGATTTTGACTGCGGATAACTCCGTTTACCTGATCAGGATATAGGGCTCACGGCGGGTGTGACCGGTCAACAGGGGATGCTTACTCCTCCTAAGCACCTGATCCCACCTCTGGTGTGTCCAGGAGTCCGTGTTTGCCCAACTCTCTCTTTTGTATTGTTTATAGGAATTATGAGATTGATCACTGTTCGTTATCTTCACCTTGCATGAAGCTGCCAATCCCCTGTCCTTTCTGCAACCAAGAAGTGTTCCAAAATGGCAACCATTTCAATAAATAACAGCCATAATTTTGATGTTCGACAATGTTTGACTTCATACATTTTATCTTGAATGCGCTTCTCCAATTCAGTGAAAACAGGATCATCAATGGCTTGCTGAACAAAAATGCCTTTCGAGCATAGATGACTGTATAACTCATCTGCTTTGTCTAAAATGGGATTTGCCTCCTTAAAGTCACTTTCAGCTTCATCACACTGATTCAAACCAAATATATGGTCGTTCAGCATACATTGTAGTGCAGTGTCTAAAAGCATCATTGCTTAAACTGCACGGGAAACTGCCTTTCCGCGTAACATATGACTAACAGCGTTTGGAGTATATATGAGTTCTAGTATTTCTCTAAGCCCAGAGTCTGACATAATTCTTCCGATGCTGCCAAGAAAACTCATCTCTGCGTTGAAAGCTCCCAGACGCATAACTATGTTGCTACATTCGTCACTACTTGTCATCATACCTGCTTTCCAATACAATGGTTGATCAAACTTTAGGATTGGAGTTCGATTATGTAGTGAAGCTTTTTTAGAAACAAACATGAACGTTGAAAAGATGCAATTCAAATCACTTGGGTTCAGATCAATCATGGACAAAAACGTTATATTTAAAGCCCTTTATTATTGCCTTCTAGAACCATTTGCATCATCCCATACCAACCAGGCAGAGGTGATCCTAAATATTATTTCTAAAAAGTGTTTTATCCTTTGATGCACAAGAAATCTTAAATTTTTGACTTAGAAAAGTCTAAATCGAAACGGATTTTAAAAATTACCTTGAAAGTTGTTGTTTTACCTTCTATGCGTTTAGAATGCATAGAAATCTCACATACATGTATGGCTCACCATAGATTATTTTTCCAAGCGTATGAAGGCGATTGCCAACTCTATAAGACAATTTAATTTTGGATATCTGCTTTAAAAATTTTGATTTAAAATTATTGTGGCCCCATCCAACCTCCTGGGGCAATGGTTTTAACAAACTTGAATCTGCATTATGTCAGGAGGCTTTCATGTAAATCTCAGCTTTTCTGGCTCAGTGGTTCTTGAGAAGAATATTTTTCCTATATATTTGTATGTAAAACTTTGATCCCTATTTTGGCCCCATCATACCCCCAGGGGGCCATGCTTTGAACAATCTTGAATCTGCATTGTCAGAAAGCTTTCATGTAAATCTCAGCTTTTCTGGCTTAGTGGGTTTTTTGAGAAGATTTGTCCTATATATTTGTATGTAAAACTTTGATTCCCTATTGTGGCCCCATCATACCCCCAGGGGCCATGAATTGAACAAACTTGAATCTGCATTATGTCGGGAAGCTTTCATGTAAATCTCAGCTTTTCTGGCTCAGTGGTTCTTGAGAAGAAGATTTTTAAAAATTTATCCTATATATTTGTATGTAAAATTTTGATCCCCTATGGTGGCTCCATCCAACCCCCAGGGGCCATGATTTGAACAATCTGCATTATGTCAGGAAGCTTTCATGTAAATCTCAGCTTTTCTGGCTCAGTGGTTCTTGAGAAGATTCTTAAAGATTTACCCTAATATATATTTGTATGTAAAACTTTGATCCCCTACTGTGGCCCCATCCAACCCCCGGGGGCCATGATTTGAACAAACTTGAATCATTATGTCAGGAAGCTTTCATGTAAATCTCAGCTTTTCTGGCTCAGTGGTTCTTGAGGAGAAGATTTTTTAATGACCCTACTCTATTTTTACCTTATCTTGATTATCTTTCCTTGGAAGGTGGTCTGGCCCTTTATTTTAACAATTTAGAATTCCCATTACCTAAGGATGCTTTGTGCCAACTTTGGTTGAAATTTGTCCAGTGGTTTTTTAGAAGAAGTCAAAAATGTTAAACGTTTGCAGACGGACGGACGCCGGACTACGGGTGATCAGAAAAGCTCACTTGGGCTTTTATCTCAGGTGAGCTAAAAATAGTATGAATTATCAGTTTTCAAGACTTTTTTTTGTTGTGCTTACAGATACTCATTTGATATTTAGTACATTGCGTTGCCATAACAAGTCACGAATCAAGTTTAAATTTGGTGCCGGTCCTTTGATTTTTCACTAAGTTATGGCCCTCCGACTTAGGAAAATAGCATGAGTTATCAGTTTTCCAGACTTTTTTGTTGTGCTTGCAGATATTTATTTGATATTCGGTACATTGCTTTGCGGTAACAAGTTAGAGATCAAGTGCGAATTTCTCGGTCCGTTATTTTTCATTAAAGCTGTATGACCCGATGTTCATGTATTATTTTTGTACATAATTACTTTAAAGCAGATTAATTACTTTATAAAGTTATTAACTTTCCCTTAATTACATGCTTGAAAACATCAGCATGTAAAAGAAAACACTGAGAATATTATTTAGAAAGTAAATATAGTGGCTACATATATAACTCATCCCATAATAGATGTCTATAAATAGACCCACGCGCGTCAGGGGAATCCCAACATGATGTATTAACTCATTCGCAACTGTCTAGTTTTAAGGCTGAAAGAGCGTAAAACAACGAATTAACAAGAGGTATTTGATATTTTTATTTCTATTAAACTTGTGGCACGGTACTGTTGTAACAAAATACACAGCTTTACACAGATAAGACCACATATGATCTGAAAGTTTGAACTGGTCACGTGACTGTCACTTGAACTGGCAGTCTGACGCGGTAATTTGTAAACATCGATTTAAAATCAAATAATTTGGGTTAAAACAGATGAAATAATGTATAATATGTCATACAGCCTCATAACTACATACGTGCGATGATTTAATAGCGTTTTTACGAGATGGAAAATAATATTGTCATTCGGACCATACAGCTTTAAGTTATGGCCCTTGGATTTAAAAATAAATAGCATGGACTATTAGTATACATCCAAGTTTCTTATTTCTGTAGATAGGAGTATTATAATCATTAACACTTCTAGCATTGTAATACAACTATGTAGCTGAATTATTCATGATCACCTTTATTTCACAGTTTATTGACTTGGTTAAATACCTATACCTAATTATAAATTTGTCTATTTTCCTGGTCTAGTTTCTACTTTAATAGTAGTTGATTTCCAACCATTCCTATCCTGGTTACCAATTTTCCATTGTAACATAATCTACATGATGAAGTTTGAATATTATTGTGGTACAGTAATTTTTGCAATCGGTAGGGAACTATGTATTGCCTTACAATACTCTCAGAATATAAACGCTTTAATACAGTTAAATATCAGTTGAATACAAGTCATATCACACATAAATAAAATAGAAAACCTTTCAAACACTCTGAGACTCCCCTATCAATCTAATGCATTATTTCTATGGCAAAGTGAAGTGTTCTAATTATAAAATGTCACCTTTTTTCAAAATGGTTTTTTTTTTTTTTTTATCTTTAACCTTTTTGACTCAAGTTCATTCATTCATTTCACTTAAATTCATGGCAGGGTATTGAAATAAAAAATAGTATAGTTAATAAAAAACAAGACGGTTATTCGCCTCAATATCTTTTACACCTTGTCAAACGTCATTTGGATACAAGCATTCCTACAAAGGATACAATTGTGCTTTTAAAGAAGATGACGGTAATTTACAATTATTTTTATTATATAATTCTTAAAATTTAAAAATTCTTATTTGAATTATATATAACATTCGGATATTTCAATGTTGGTGATAGACGATACAATATTTTACATTGTCAGCTAAGAATTAATGCTAGTAATTTGATCGTTGATTTGTTTTCAAACATTAACTCTAAATGTAACCAATGCAATTTACCAATTGAAGATGCAAATCATCACTGCTTTGAATGTCCTGCTGATAATTGATAATAGACATGAACTTCTTCATGATATAAATACAATGATGTCAGATATTGATAGAAGTGTATACACTGATCAAATATATTTAATGCATATCATCTATTTACTGAGATTGTTTATGAAAACGGTACCGTCAATACTATATTTATACTTTTATAATACACCAAATTGTATTATGTGCAAATACCATTCAGTTGTTAATGTTTTTTTATTTCAGCTGTTAAATCTTTTTTTTTATACAATTAGTCTTCAAATTAATTAACAATATTTTGTAAGTTTGTACATGTCCTGTCCGATCAGTGGAAAAAGGAAATAAAGACTAAGTGTGCTGTTTTAATTACATCAATTCATTGAATAAATATTTTTAAACTAAACTTTATCTGTAATTCAAAGGGCCAAATCATTCATTTTAAGTATCAAATGATAACCATTAAGATTGTTGAGAACTCTGTGTCAAGATGTCGTAATATGATTGAAGTTTATCTTTACTCTCTGGACCCTCCTTTAGTTTGTTCTTTATTGTCAGATAAGCAATGGCAATGTTCAAACATACTTGTGCTATGCTTTGTTTGATTTGCACCTGTAGATACATGTATCTAACCAGATAACAAATATTACGTAAAAAGCTTTTCTTTAAGATATGACATGTATTTATCGGCTAGTCTAAAATGCATTAAACAGGTGGGATTGGTTTAAAAGATTTGATAGCGACGCGACGAGCTGGCTCCAATGATTACATATGTGACTCACGTGATTTCCTCTTCATCATCTGAAAAATGATGGGGATTACCCAAAATGTTCTAGAAAAATGTCGCCGTCACTGCGGAACTATAATTGTTTTCCTCTCTAATATGTGTTTTTAAAAGACACTTCGTGAATAATGTAATTTTAACTTGGTTTGGATGGCGTATCACAAGCATTATAAAGCGCTTCGAAATATATGACGTCACGATACACCAACTCACCCAGGTCATCTCTGAATACATGAAATTGTCATAAGCACAATATTGATTGATGGGTTGAGGTTTTACGCCGTTTTCAGTCATTTTACGGCGGTTAACTAATATGCTTGGTTGTGAGTGTTTAAGTTTCCATACTTTGAACAGATGCCTGTGAATTTTTCTATGTCGGCACAGATCCGTAAAATTAGGGATGCGTGGGAGGGGGCGCCGGAGAAGTTGGAAGTTGCACATGGCTTGTTTAAATTTCCTGACAGGCAATAATAAAAATATAATTGTCATGATAAAGATCTTCAGAACCTTAATTAGTGGGGGGGGGGGGTCATATTTTTCTACAGGGCTTCAATTTATAACTTTCAAGCTTACATGTATTAATATCTTCTCATTCACTACTACGTATTACTATTAAAAATAGTGGAGGGGCCAGTCTCGCAATATATATCTTCATTTGCATATATGACAATAACAGCGGGTAACATTCATTGTCAATTTAAAGGGTGGGACAGTCCCCTCCGAAAAACGTGCCTGCAGCGTTCTTGGTTTTTATGGTGGGTTTCATAAGACTCCAATGTAACAACAGGGACTTGTCACATCAATAATACCACAAAGTCAATAACACATCACTAAAAACTTTCCTTGCTCTATTTTGCATTCTTCAAAATAATATCTGATCTGTATTTTCACTGACTTTCCATAGATCTGCATTAACAGAAATGATTCCGACACGAAAATATTTTTAAATCTCCACTCAGGAAGTCTTAGCTTCTATCTTCTGACGACATGTAAAATCCCGAAACGTACGAACAGCTTTGGGTTTGTTTTTTTTTTTTTTCAGTAGCTAAAAATAGCGTACAACGTCTTCAATTCAAAATTGTCATTTTGTTCACAAAGCAATATTTTCAAGGTTTTTTGGTAATAAACATCGTATCAATTTATTGTGATAATAAAACAATGAGACTTTATTTTTCAACACAACGAATATACAATTTTCATTCTGTGCGGTATCAGTACAAAGCGCTTCGTGGTATGAAACGGAAAATCGAGCCGTAGACCCATGTTTTGTTGCAGTTTTCGGAGGTAATAGGCAATAAATGCAGTCATGCTATACATGGTATTTTAGTTGAATGATTGTACAATAGAACGGTAGTTAGTGCATTTACATAGCGTAATCCCTGGAAGCTCAACAGGCCGACATTCTCAGGGGGTGTCATTTGAAGCTAGGTACCTTGTGTTATTATTAGTATACAGAGGTCGTAAGTTATTTACAGATTCAAGTGCCTGTGTGCTATAACTAAGCATATAGTGGTTCAATACTGATCCCATTGGTGCAAACATATTATACATGTATTACTGAACCCTATGCAATTGAAAATTTTGTGTCAATTCAAATTTTGAAAGGGTTTGGTAGGGACTATATTTTGTGGCGGAAAAATTGATTAACAAAAAAGTTCTAAATCTGTATGATATTACAATTTTTGTGCCATACAATATATGTTCTACTTTTCTACCCCTATACGTATATTTCAGTTTTATAATATATGATACAAGTAGTTGAGACTTGTAACTAGTGCAAATGTTGTAATTTATCAATTTGATTAATATATCCCCCTAAAAAAGAACAGAACACATATTCTTAAAAAAGTTTAAATCAATTTAAATATTTGATCTCTAGTCCCCACTTTTTAAAATTCCATTTTAGATTTCTGACCCCCACTTTTTAAAATTCCATTTTAGATTTTAAGACAATACCTTGAAAACTATGTGGAATTTTAGAAATTGACATTTCTCCTAATAAGTCCTTTTAAACACTCTTTGATATCGTGAATGTTTTAGCATCTCAAGAGCAAAATGGTAATTATCTATTTCCATTACTTGTTTTAAACATTTTAAATCTGTATTGTTAGACGTATGATTATGTATCTATTTTATCTAATGATTGATTTGTGTTGCTTACATTGTGTTGACACTAACAGACAAATCAAGTTTAATTGAATAAATTGTAAGTCCAAAAAGGTTTTATTTAGTACACTGTAGATCGATAACAACCATTGCGACCCCAGTTTTTCTTTTTAATTTCCTAATTCTCCTTCAATGTAGAAATGAAAAATACACTTCCCCCAAAATTTACATTACTCCAAATCGCACTTTCAGGCGCGAACCTCCGTGACCGAGTGTTTAGAGCATCGCGCTTAACACCACATGGCCTCTCACCTCTGTCGGCGCGGGTTCGAATCCCGTTCGCGCCGGTAAGTGAGAAAATTTCCCAGTTTACTTTCGGGAGGTCGGTGGTCTCTTCCCAGGTACATTGTATCTGGGTTCTCTCTTCAATCAGTAAAAACTGGGCCCCACCAGATAACTGAAAAATTGTTGAGTGTGGCGGAAAACATCAATCAATCAATCTTTAATAAAACACGACATAGTTACATTACAACATATTCATCTCAGAAACAAAATATGCACTATAGTTACTCACAATGCCTCAAATACGGTTAGTTTGACAATGAAAATGAGTCTGAAGATAATGATAATGACGACATAGAAAATGAGGACGAAGACGATAATTTTGAACACTTGCCAAACATTCTAGATGTTTTGCGCACACGCTGCAACTAGTTATTATGGATGGTTTGAAGAATTTGTTCTCCTTTAAACAATATATATAATTGCCACAGCATCTCAAATTGTTAACACTCAATTGAAAATGATCAGGTTCGTCTTGAAAATTCCCGAACAGAAACTTAACAATATAGATTGTTCCTTCAAACTGTCATCTTATGAGCGTAATATACTTAAGGACTTTTAAAAGTAACATCCTCAACCCATTTGAATACGCAACACTTCTGGTATAAGAAAATGAAAGTGCTAGCCTTACTATTCTAGTCATTCTTGGACTTTAACACCAAGTGAATAGTTTATCCTCAGTGCACAATAACAAGATGATGAGCTCATTGAATAAATCTTAGTCATTACGACTTTCCGTGTTTGGAGAAGATCAGGATTTCATTATAGCTGCAGTATTAGTTCCGAGATTCAAGTTAAGGTTATGTGAGGCTAATCAAAGCAACAGCATAACTGAAATATTGAGATCTGCAGTTCTGTCTCAGAAAGATTATAAAAATTCACATATACATTACAGCTTCCTGACATAGTGCAGATTCAGGTTTGTTAAAGTTATGGTTCCCTGGGGTAGGGTGGGGCCACCATAGCGGATCAAAGTTTTAAATGCCCAATATATAGAGGAAATCTTTAAAAATCTCCTCAACAACCACTGGATCATAAAAGCTTCCTGATATAGTGCAGATTGAAGTTTGTTAAAATCATGACTCACGAGGGAGGACGGGGCCACAATATGGGATCAAAGTTTTATATGCGTATACAAAGGTAAAATCTTTTAAAAATCTTCTCAAGATCCACTGGGCCTGACATGAAATAATTCTAACACAGTGCAGATTCCAATTTGACCTCGGGGGTAGGATAGGGCCAGAATAGAGGATCAAACTTTTTCATGCGAGTAGATAGGGAAAATCTTCTTCACAAAAACCACTCTAGGCAAGAAAAATTGAAATTCACACGAAAGCTTCCTGACACAAATTAGATCCAAGTTTGTGCAATTCATGGTCACTGGGGGTAGGGTAGGGCCATAATAGGGGATCAAAGTATGATTTGTTGTATATAGGAAAAATCTTTAAAAATTTCTCTTGAACTATTTAAGGTAAGGTATGCGACATTTTGACATGTAGCGAACAAAGTCATGTTACATATCAGTATGTTCAGTAGGAATTTATCTTTTAAAAATTGGCTTTTTAAAAAAAAATTGCCCGTGACGTTTTTTGACCAGATGAGCTTATTTTTGTGATGTTTTACATTTTCAGGATTTTTGTACAAAAGGGAATGCTAGTGGTATAGAAACTACTCAAGGCAACTTTATGGGGTAAAAAGCTGGTGGAATTTTTAAAAAGTGTATTATCTATAAGATTATACTAAATGGTAGAAAAAGTGTTATTTTAAAACATAAAAAATAGCATTTTTTATATCTTAAATAAAATTTAAATCGGTTGTGGCAACAAAAATGCATATTGATAAGCTTTACAAGGTCTACGTCAGAGAAATTTCACTTTAAACATAATATTTGAACCATAAACATTTAAGAAAGCACATAGAATTACTACCCACCGGGCTTTGTTCCCATGGTAACAGATTAAAAAGAATAATTTCATTTATGCGATTTGTCACTTTGTTTTATAATTGTACACCTTTTGAAGAGTGCATTGAGCATTTTCATGAATAAGATACAATTCCAGCCCAAAAATGATAAATGATATTTATATTTAATTGGCAAGTATTGTAGTATCACATTTGAGGGTTTTTTTTCTGAATACAATATTTTCAATATCCCGTGGCGGGTTTTCCACGATCCTGCTTCGTCATAAATTCATTGTTACATTATAGCCCGAACCTGTCTTATATATACTACATCTTTGAAATAAATTCCCTCTTCTTGTTCCATTGCTTGATGATTGTTTACATAGTTGAACATACAAATGTAGTAACCTTCGCGACAATATAAAGCCCGGTCAGTGGTGGATCTAGAGGGGTAGGGGATGGGGAGGGTAACGTAAAGTTAGTAAAAATGGCACTAATAAATCTGTTTTATATGGACGTTATGCAGATGTTCCTCAATCAAAATTGAGAGTATGTTAAGATATACTAGAGAAGACCCTTTTTTATTCTTACGTGATCATATCAGTCGCGTTTTCTACATTTCAAAGTTCATGCGATAAATCGTTCTATCACCGAAAGTAGATGTCATAGCATTGAAATAAAAAGTGGATGTCATAGCATTGAAATAAAAAGGGCATGTAATTAGAGAGCATTGTCGGGTTTATTTTAAAAAATGCTTAGGAATAAAAATTCCTAGCATCGTTAATGTCGAACCTTGTCTTTGAGGATACTATTCACAAACAATGATTGATTATGACAGCATAAAAATAAATCCTATTTTCCCTAGCAAGATTCGCAGAGATTACATGGTCACAACATAATTTTAATGGAAATTAACCGTAGCTCATACTACATATATATGTATATATAAAAAAACTGTAGACTTTTATAATATCAAAGAAAATGATTTATAAATGATCATTTGAGAAACATTATTATTTTGCCATAAAGATTTACACATACGCCGCTTGACACTTGATAGCGGTAGTAGATAACAAGTAAATTATATGTCATTTTCCTTCGATGCATCTATGACGTGACGTATTTTTTCATTATAACGTCATAAAGCGCGAAGTGCATTGAGGTATATCAAGAGTTATCTCCCTGTTGGGGATCTTGTGACCTTGACCTGGAAATTTGACGTACATTTTAATATAAATTTGACCTATTGAATAAGTCCTGAACTATTTGAAGGGGCATGAACATAATTTGAGCTGAAAATTAAAAAAAATCTCCCAGTTTTAATGTTTACATTGTAAAGTATTTTTAATGGTCAGCAAAAAATTGAATGTCAGTTGTCGAGGTTCATGAGAGATACTAAGGTCACAATGCTTTGTTACGTACACAAGGCTCATGCCATGTCTATGTTCTAATAAGTTTAATATACTAGTAAAAGTTCGTTTAAAGCAGATGTTTCAATTTACAAGTTAATTCTGATCACAATCAAATAGTTTCTATTTATCAACAAATTACAGGTCTCTTCTTGTGTTTATATTTTAAAAAGTAGAATAATATGCACGTGAATATTACACACATGTATGTATTGATATTAAACAGTTTTAATTGATAAACATATTTAATATGTGCAGTATCTAAACTACGTTAAATTATAACACTGTACAACTACATTGTACAATGACTGGTCTTTTTATTAATAATATATGTATATTATTCATTATTCGGCCAATCCGATAACATGAGTTATCCTTCCTTGATCCGGAACGTAGTGCGCTTGCGTATCAGTAGTTGAAGACTTCCGGGTAGTATATTCGAGAAGCGTCATTGAAGGCCGCAAAGATATTGCTGAATAATTTTACAGCAATCGCGCCAACAAATAAATTATGTTAACGTTAATAAAAAATCACAATGCATAGGTTTCCTTCTTGCACGTGAAAATGACCAACTTTGCATGTAAAAATAATAAAAAATTAACATTGTAAATAGAGGAGGACACCCCCCCCCACCCCCACCCCCCCACCCCCAATATAATGTTCTATCGTCAAAGTACGTGATTTAATTTCCTACGGAGGGCCTGTCCAGAGACACAGATTATTCTAACTATCCCTCTTTTCAGGATTTCACGTGTTTTATGACTGAAATTAGTATATATCATCTATTGCATAAATTTCCTCAGGATCTTTACTCTGAACCTTAACTTAGAACCCCGAGTTTTAACACAGTCAGATTTATGATAACATATCAGAGGTTGCTTGTTCAATGTCAATGTAGTACATTCAGCGATAAAAGTTCTGACACGATATATACGTCTAGGTATATCGGACTAACACTTCTGATTCTGGAAATGTCCACCTCCTTCAATTGGCGAGTAAAATTTACCCAGCCTGTACATGTAAATAAGAGGCCAATGACATATTTCCAGCTGACTACTCACAAATACAGTTTCAAATATAGTATAACCATAAAGGAATTTATCGTCACAAACCATCTTTAAACTGACATTTACACGTGCAATGTTTGGAAAAGAAAATAACTATAATTGAACCCTCTGGATTTAAAGTAATGCATTTAATAAGTTGGCATTAGTATGTACCTGTAAATATAGCCATTTTGGGTAACATATTTGGAGTTTTACTCACATTATTTGGTAAATTTGTGGCGAAAGGGGGGGGGGGGGTCCCTCTAAATCTGTCATTGCAATATCTGTTATGACACGATACGTGCCTACATGATCAAACATCTCAAGGGGGCTAAAGACGAAGAAAAAAGGAAAAGAGGGAAGGTACATAGACGTCAAAAGCATTCTATTGGGGGTGATTTGCACACAGAGCTGAGTGGTGTTCAGTTACTTTTGGAGATAATTACCCAAACAATGCAATCTGGTTTATTTTTTAAAGAGTCGGTTGGTAGTGATGGAATAATTTTAGCCCTGATAAAACAGCGAGAGCGTTGATTTCCTGCTTTATATAATTTTGGGAGTTTCTTGGGAAGGGGGGAGGGGTACCATGATATGCAAGATCCATACACGTGTCGATCCTCGTAAAAACCCGAGCTTTTGAGCTGATGAGTTGCTATCATCTTTTGAGAATCAGTAGTTCTGTTCTGATTTCGTACAAAATAATTATACCAGTCGTTATTGGAGACATTTGTAAACAAATGAATAATAGAATATCTGTTTTTCAATTCGGTTTTTAAAATTCTTTCTCCCCCCCCCCCCTCGAAAAATCACACCCTTGACTCGATCAAGAAATTGTTTTTTGTTTCCATTAACATTTTCTTATCCTTTCGTATAAATGATTTCAATTGTTTTCGATTTTGAACAGCATCCACACTCAACATAACACTTAAAATATTGAGCAGTCTGATTGTGTTACTACCCGGAAGTTGTCATAGTCACACTAAATGTTAGAATACAAAGAGAGATAACTCACGTTTTCGAACAGGCCTATTCAGAACTTTAAACATTAACAAGGCTGTATATGCGGAGCATCGAAACTATAATGTAATTATTTTTTAATCAGGGTTTAAGGTAATTCCACCCCTCTAGAATGACAGGTTGAACGGGTTCAATCTTATATTTGATTATTGATATTTTCGTAACCAAAAAATTATGAAATAAGTATGTTGTAGTATTAATAAAAAAAATTTTTTATCAATAAGCACAATAAACCTGTTATCAACGTCAGAAAATTGCAGTTTTCCTGAAAGGGAAAGGCAACCCAAAAGATTTTTACATGATAGGATTAATTATATGATAAAGATTTGTCACTATTCTGTTGATATACGGCCTAGATAAGCGTCAGTACTAATTTGAAAACGTTAAAAATTGAAATTCCTGCGATCTATAGAGGCTGCCATGATGTGTAACTCTTTTGTATTCAAGACCACAAAAATCAATAATTTTGACGTCACACCGTCTGTTCCGGTTTTGATGAGATTCTAAGATCATCAAAGATATGCATGTGGTAGATCTTACGAATAAATACTAGGTTGATGCCTTCCTGTCGAGTAGTTAATTACATTAATGCAAAGGGGAGATACATGTATGAAAAAAGTTGTTGTTTTTTCGAAATCCCCGACCCAACCAAGTCATTTAAAATAAAAGACTATGTAAAATGTGGATCCATCATTTGCTTAACGACAATTTGAGGTTCGAAACATTTGTATGAAAAAATGTCTGCGACTCGACTGAACGTCAATTTCTTCTTATGAAATCTATACGTCTCAAAACTTAACTGTTCGTGACTTGTCATGTTTACAGTGCTACTGATGAAATAAACCGGAACAGACGGTGTGACGTCATAAATTAAACATCAATGGGAGCTCTCTTAGCGGCAGGTAATTTAAAATATATAGATTAATATTGATTTAATTGTTAAACAAGGATTTTTGTTGTTAAAGACTGTAATTTACTATATCAGTAAGTGATACTTTATTCATAAAAACAACAATGTAATTAAAGTTGCCTTTTCCTTTAAACACCTTTGAGCGTACATAGTGTATGAAAAGGGTGCTATATAAATATGGTATTATTATTATTATTATAAACAGCATTATCAAAATTTCACAAAAACTGGTTGTAACGATATAATGGTATTCATAACTGTGATGAAGTTAATTTTCATTTTGTTAGTTTTTTGTGGTATTGTCTGTAAATAGTTGTTTATGCTTGTAAGGTGTTTCCGTAGTGTGAGTGTTGGTCGATAAGGCTATTTTTAGCATACCGGTTTGGTCAGTCAGAGTAGTGGCTGTTTGTCAAGCGTGCGGTCACGTTTTCATGCTGTCCAGCAGGGGTCTTTTCTTGGCGAATTCCAGAAGTTAGTCTGGGTAATGGGTAGCCAGAGAGACAAACATTTTACTGTGTGGGCATAGGTTTTCTCCAGCCGGTAAGCTATTTTTGTGTGAAAATATTTGCGAGGTTTCGGGTTAATTTTCTCGTGTATTGTGTTTTCAATTTTGTTGTTACCCAAGTCACTTTGTGTATAGGTTTTAGGTTAAGTTATTGCTATTTCAGTGCAGAGGGGATTTAAGAAGCTATCTGGGCCATATCAGTCAGTACTCTCAGCATTTCAGTAGGTGCTCGGCGTGGGAATCAGAACACGTGAGACAGTGCTGTATGTACATGTGTGTTCCACGTGGTGGACTTGGTAATTATTTTGTGAGCCTAGTGTTGCCATTGGTTTGAAGTCGGCGTTACCCAGTATCGTTGTTCAGTGAGAGACCTGTGAGTCCGGGACTGGAAGCGGAGGGGCTGTTCGAGCTGTATGGAGGCCTGGTTGTGCCAAGTGTGACGTGGCGTTAAATTGAATTGTGCTGAGTAGTCAAACTTTCATATTGTGTTTCAGTAAACTAACATTTTATCAAAAAGGAATTTGAGAAATTTGTATAAAACGTAATTTACTACTGTTTAACCTTTTCTGTAGTTAGCGGAATTAGCGACTATATTCGAACCATTATGTAATACATTTATTACCAGTTATATTTTCAGCCTGGAATGACATACTTGTTGTATTAACTATTGAATTGTCTTGACAGTTATACGTTATATTGATTGTCAATATTGCCAGGTTTATTATACCAATTTATATTTCTTTCTCGGTGAGAGAGTATGGGTGTGTGAATGTGAAAGTGTGATTTCTTTGTTTTTCAAACATCTCTATATTTCTTATCTTATTACTAAATAAATTTTCTTTTTATTTATTCTACGATTTATCATTTTCTCTACTCCTACACAAAATCCAAAAAGAACTTCATTACAATAACAATTTCATGAAACTGTTTCTTTGAAAACTATACAATGTTTGTGAAAGTTTGTGAAGGTTGTAAGTTTGTGAAAAATAAAGGAAATCTACCGCATAATGGACTCGATAAATAATTTAATGAAAATAGAGTTATTACCCTTGGATTCAATATTTTGAAACATATAATTGATTATTCATAAAGAACTTAGACTTTTGAAATATTTTATGGTTAACAAGACTTTTTACAATAACTATTGAAAAAAAACCTCAAAAATTAAGTTCCTGTCATGCATAAATCTTATTAAATCATTGACTTTGCGAAATCTTATGATGTCACAGGAGGGTGGAGATTTTTAAATTGTAATATTTTAACATTTATTAATATAAAAAACAGTTCAGCGCACACACAACTTCAATTCATGTGCAAATAAAAGATATACATTTCTGGTTATTATAAGACGTTGTATAGATGGGAGAGAAAAAACTTTACGCATCGTAGAATTTATACTTGAGACTCTTTGCTTGCAATCATTGCGCCTCCTCTTTTACTCACTCTATAAGTTAAATAGTAATATAATTGTTCGTTAGGCTATAAGGTATATATAATATGTGTGTAATTCAAGAAGACATTTTTGTATTATATACAATATATTATAAACAAGTATTTTGACTTTATCTACGAAGATACATTAATTTCATATCTATTTTTATCTGCATAACTGGGTTACATGTATAATAGGCTCGTCTGGTTGTAATTTCAATCTTCTGCGACTATGCAGTCTAATACCTATCCGGGGGTGGAGGGGTATTAAACATGGGTAAAATAGGATATTGTACTTTACTCAAGACATCAAAATGTAATTCGATGATCACAAAACTAGCCCATGTACTGAGCACGGCGTGTTGACGCGCGGTCCCGGCCATTTGTTTACATGCATCGGCGGTCTGTCAAAACAGTAGAGGATTATTCTGATATTTTTAAAGAGAATGAATGTTTAAAGGCTTTAGAATTTTATTTCACAACCTTTCCACAGCATTACTACTAAAGTTTGGTCAAAATGGGGGCTTATAATCCTTGATCATCACTCCAAAAAGCTACATGTATTCCCTAAGCTAAAACATGTCGTCATTGTTTCAGTTCTAGACGAAATATACCGTGTAGGCCTAGAGCAAAAAATGGACTGAAATATAGTTAATCGTGTGTTTGCATAAAGTCAAGTCGTTAAATAATGTTAATAGGAAACAAACTGTAGTCTCTTACTTAATAACTCTGGAATTCTGGAAGAAAAACGTCTCTCGCGTGTTGTTAGAAAAAATTCGTGCCGCTGAATCCGGTTTGTTTACGGTTTTGATTTTATAAATTGTTTACATAACAACAACTGTTTTTAAAAAGTTTTGGTATGAGCAAGATAACAAACCACAAAAAGTGTTATACAGAAAAATATTATGTATTCAGACAACCCATCGTCCAAATATCGTCGTGGTTTACGTTCTTGCTCATAGTAACAAACTCAACACAAATATTTGAAAATCGATAAATTCCCAATATTTTCCAAATTATGCTAAAATTGGAGCCTAATATCTTGCTAAAACGAAACGTTTGCACAAAACAAATCTGGTTACAGCAAGATAGGATAAAAATAAAAAGATTTCATCCATTAATTGTAATTTTACACTTATAATAATCAAGGAAAATGGAGGCCAGTTTTTGTAGCTTGTCCTATCTAGTCCTTTGTGAAACTTCATCTACAGCTGGTGACGTCTCAATATAATTGCACGAGTTCTCGATAATTGAGGTACAGTATAACCTGTTTTGACGCTTTTTTGATTATTTCCGTCATTTTGTCTTCTTTGGGGGAAATCAATCTTTGGTGAAAGGTGAAGATAACGAATAGTGACCAATCTCATAACCCCTATAAGCAATACAAAATAGAGAGTTGGGCAAACACGGACCCCTGGACACAACAGACGTGGGATCAGGTGCCTAGGAGGAGTAATCATCCCCTGTCAACCAGTAACACCCGCCACGAGCCCTACATATGTATATCTTGAGCAGGTAAACGGAGTTATCCGTAGTCAAAATCAATGTGCCAAGAACGGTCTAACAATCGGTATGAAACACGTCAGACAGCATTTGACCCCATGATAGGTTGTATTGGCAAACCAGATCGTTATAACGACCATAGAATTTGCTAAATGCTGCCTTTAAACGAGACTTTCCAAAGCCCCTGTACCATCATCTTGTTTGTCAGTAGCCTTCCTCGATTTAAAAACAGACCATACGCACAAGCTCTTGCGTATCGAATCAGTTGAGAGATGTAAACACCATATGCAGGTGATAATGGAACATTGCTACATAAATAAGGGAAGTTGACGATGGAGAAGCTGAAATCATCCCGTTTGTCATAAAGTTGACTTGTTAGTTTGCCTTTAATATCTACTTTCAATAAAATATCTAAGTATGAAACAGAAGTGGACGACTCTGTGGTGTCTTTTATTTCGAACTCACAGGGACATATCGAATCGACATATGAACGAAAGTTATTATTGTTAATAGATAAAACGTCGTCGATATACCTAAATGTCGAATTGAAGGCCAAAGCAAGATATTTTTTCTTCTCACGTAGAAGTTTTGAATAAATTCTACATCCTGTATTTCCTAGAAATATACTTCTACTATTGCATCCAAACTTTTTAATTATAAACAAACTTTGCAATGCCTACATTTTACTTAGTTCACCTACGTGTTCTTCATCTTCTTTCAACTTATAGTTCAGTTGGACATGTCATTATTGGTGATGTTGATATAGTTGAAAATGAGAACCTCAAATCACTTATTCTAAAAGGTCCTAAATACAGAGAACCTCAGTCTTTCAATTGGCGACAGAACTTCATTTCCATTATGAATTTTGTCGAGGATTATGCCAGACGATGGGCTAAATATGAAAAGAAGAACTTGATACATTGATACGTTGAGCATCACTGAAGAGACATTATTTGTCGAAATGCGCATCTGGTACATCAAAATTGGTACCGTATAAGTTTTACATTATGAACCCTGGGTCGAGGCCTCTCCTGGTGGACTGTTAGTTCCCGAGGGTCTCTACAGCCCAGTAGCTAAGTACTTCGTTACTAGCTTGAAAATACGGATGTATATTAAATTTCTGTGATGAAATTTTGAAATTCATTTCAAAATTAAGGATTATCTCTCCCATGCATAGCTCTTATCCTTAGATGAATTTGACTCCAGTTTTTGGCACTCTGTTTTTGCCTAAAATAGCTCTTACAAGTTTTTTTATTTAGGATTTCAAAACTTTCGGTTGAGCATCACTGAAGAGACATTATTTGTCCAAATTCGCATCTGGTGCATCAAAATTGGTACCGTATAAGTTTTACATTGTAAGAATGGATTAAAAGTGTAAGAGGAACATTAAAATCTCGCATTAGACATATTAAAACAAAAGTACGTACCATCTATCCTTCTCTGTTTAGTAAACTTGAAGTGGTAAAAGAATTAGATAGGTTACATGAGGAATATGTTTTGGTTCCAGTTGACAAAGCTTGTAACGACATTGTCTTGTTTGTAAGGCTTAATATTACAACTGTATTTTAAATGAACTTGGCATTAATTCCACTTTTGGTAATCTTGCTCGTACTCCATTTACAAAAAGTGGAATTGATGCCAAGTTCCTTTAAAATACAGTTGTTATAATGAGCCTTACAAACAAATACAATGTTGTTACAAGCTTTGTCAGAACCAAACCATATTCCTAATGTAACCTATCTAATTCTTTTATCACTTCTGGTTTACTAAACACAGAAGGATAGATGGTACGTACGTTTGTTTTAATATATCTAATGTAAGATTTAATATTCTTCTTCTATTTTTAACCCATTCTGACAATGTATGAAGATCTTCTTGTTCATAGTTAGCCCATCGTCTGGCATAATCCTCGACAGAATTCATAATAGAGATTAAGTTATGTCGCCAATTGAAAGACCGAGGTTCTCTGTATTTAGGACCTTTTAGAATAAGTGATTTGAGGTCCTCATTTTCAACTATATCAACATTACTAGTAAAGACATGTCCATGGTGAATAAAATATGTTGTTGATCACATACTGGTTGAATTAAAATTATATACTAATATAATAATCGCATGCGTTGTAAACCAAACTTTGGCGTTTTTTAAATATCAATTATGGTCGGACTGTTTGTCCGTTTAAAACTACAACCTAATCTTGGTCATGACTTTAGTGCTGCATAAGATATTTGCTCGTACTGTAAACATGATTTTTTATTTGGTCACTCAGGGTTTAGCGATGTTTCTTATTCTACAAAATCTTACATTATTCTTATCGGGTTCAGTTTCTTCGACTTTAACTACAGTGTGATTCATGAGTACACCTAATGGCAAAAGTGATTTGTTTAATAAAGTCAATTAATCAGATTTGCACTCCATCCTACCCATTCAAAACGTTTAAACACAGCAGGAATACCTCAACAGGGAGCGATAAGAACAACGTAACATTCTTCATTTTAGAAATATTGGCTATTAATGACTGGATTGTGCAACTGAAAACATTCTAGAAATCTTTAGTTTATTATATCAGAAAATCTTTTAGGGGAACTTAAAGATTCTGAAATGCGACTCCATTAAGATTCTGAAATGTGACTCCATTTGATTCGCCTTCTTAAAGTGATAATATACGTGTAGCAGTTTTATCTGTATGTAAGATCTGCTTGCGTTATTAGTAATGGAAATTAAAATTTTTCACATCACCCATCAGTAAAACCATATTATAACTCTGAAGGTGCGACAATGTGCTCATACTTAAATGGCTGAAAACGACTATTCAATTTTGATATCATGCAGTTTTTGACGTCATAATGATTTAAAATTGAGTTTTGTAGCATTGGCATGAATTTTGGGATTGTGGTTTTGAAATTCTATCTAGAATGGGAATTATGAAAACGGAAAAAAATATGGGTTACGCATGTATATTACTTGTTATTGAGAATCAGTGTTTAAGACCTGTCCTTTTTGCACGTGGAATCTACTTTCATTTATTTGTACAGACTTTCTTTGTCTGTGACAAACTCAAAATTATGAATATATAGGCCTTATCGGTCACCCGAGTATAAGCTAAAAGTATCACTAGTCCAAAAGGCTATGTAATCTAATAAAAAAAAACCCATCCTGTTCTGAATATCTAAGATAAATTCTAATATTCAGCAACAGTATAAAACAAGATGTGTTCTTAAAACTTAAATGCCCTCGTAAAGTGTCTATACATAATATGATATGTTGCAACATTAACACGATAACTTGGAACCGTCTTAGAGTCCTCTGGAATTGCAAAATTCACAATTTTGGTACATCCTTTTCTTTAATATGCATGTAGGTTTTTTTAATACTGTATCAGCCTAAAATTTTAAGAAGTTTTTCAAATGATAAGCACAATAATCACTATAATGATAATTTTAGCTCCACCCTGGATCCATTAAACCCTTACCCCCTAGGATCATGGATTTTTCTATTTTGGTAAAGGACTACCTACCTACTTCTTCTAAATATCAATTTTAGTTTAGTATCAATACCATTAAAGGAGATATCATTTAAATGTTTTACACATTTATATACTAAATATACCAAGTTTAATCCCGCCCTGGAGTCAGAATCTTTACTTCTAGGATCATGAAATTTACTAGTTTGGTCGAGTCCTCTCTGTTCTACATAACTATGCAAGTAGGTTTTCTTCAAAATCTGTGTTTGTAGAGAATATTTTTGAAAATTGGTGAATTTTTAACAGTTTTTCCTTGCCCCTAAGAGTATTTAGTATTAAAGAGTATATTATTTAAATGTTTTACACATATTTACTAAAGATACTACGTTTAGGAAAATCAACTAATGGGGAAACCCCAAGCTTAAACTCAGAGTTATATACTGTTTGTGGCGAATTTATGCGCCGTGTAACATTTAAATCATAAAAGTGCAAATGTTAATGAGTTGAATCATGTAAATTTTAACATGAAACAAGAAACGTTATGTTTACAATTTGGGTAAAGGGCTACCTTCTAATTCTAAGTATCCTTTTAGTTTCAAGTTAGTAATACTAGCACTAGAGCTAATGCTAATGGCATTTAAAATTGTGGCACTAAAGCTTTTAAAATGCTTTACATAAATACTATATACCAAGTTCGGCCTGGCCCTGGAGTCAGAATCCCTACCCCGGGGATCATGGCATTTAAAATTGTGGCAGTAGCTTTTAAAATGCTTTACATAAATACTATATACCAAGTTTGGCCCCGCCCTGGAGTCAGAACCGCTACCCCGGGGATAATTAAATCTACAATGGCAAATAAAACTCCAAATTACTCGCCCTTGATTACAGGTGGCGCACGATCCGTTAACGTCCAAGGCGTTTCTAACCTCAGATTTAAGAGAGCGTCGGAAGGACACGTTTAGATAAGAAAGTTGTTGAATATTTAGTAACGACGACAGATTACGGTTCGTAGGACCTCACTGCGCTTAGAGACGAACTTAGAAAACGCATTGCAAGACTCTCTGGGCGGAAAGGAAAGCACGTTGAGAGTTTCAGCTGCAACCGAATTTTCTCTGTCACATCGATTAAATAAAGACGTTCAATACACATTTAACGTTTTTCATTATAAACTACTTCGTGATTAAGTTTACATGCTTAAACAGTAGAATTAACAGTAGTAGTAGGTTGAATATAAAATATACAATACATCATAATTCTTTATAAGTTGTTGAATTGCATATGTTTAAAACAATAAGATGCGGACCCCCCCCCCCCCCCCCTCTCTTTCTCTTTCTTTCTCTCTCTCGCGATCGAGGATTAAGAATATCAATTATTAAATATATCCATATATCTCTGAATTTCTATTATTAAGCTGTTAAAATGTGTAGTAATAATGAATGTATATGTATAACTTCTCTTTATGAAATAAAATTCACGATAGAGAAGACACATGTATATGTATACAGAGTACATATATCATATACCTTAACTTCACAGTTAACAGTTTATTTACGTGTTTTAACTTATATCACTTACGTGATGACGTCACGGTAAATAAACAGTCCTTGCGATTAACTTTTTTATTAGTCCATAGGGCAAGCGAGAGCATAAAAATTGGCGGGTCAAATAAATTTTACTACCCCATATGCTAAGTGTACAATAAGGATTCAAAATTTCGAGTTTCTACATTTTAATTGAATATTACAATTTGGATTGCAAGTTTAAGACGGAAGTTCAAGCTTTCTTTCAACTTCTAAATTCACGTCTCCATCCATATACTATGATTGATATACTATGAGTTGGTTGTACTCTGCGTGAAAAGCACGACTGTATCCTGCGTATAGGAATGGTTGTATCCAAATGACGTTTGTCCATGGTGTTGCAGGAAACTGATGTAGGCCTACATAATTTGACCAGTGTTTACTTTCACGTATAAGGATTTATCACGTGTATACATGTATGTACCATGACAGTTCATGATCTGAATGATTTAATACTAAAAAACATCACTTAACAAATGTAGTACACTTTTCAATTTGAAGGTCAATTTGAATGTTCATACTTCAGATTGAAATCAAAGTTACAAGTGCATATTGAAAAACGAAAAACGTAATGCAATGATTTTTAAAAATAAAAACCACAATGAAGAATAGGTCTACCGGGGTATGTGTGGCTTTTATTATGAACACAACATTGTATATATGACAGTGAAATTTGTATTTACTTCACTTGGATAAATTTATAGCTTTATTAATTTGCATTTAATTTTGATAAAAGGAGATATGATTCAAATTTTATTTCTAAAAAATTCAGAAACATCTTAATCTCTTGAGATGCATTTTTCTTCTGGTTTGCGCCAACAGTTAAAATAAGCTAGGACTGGTATTCGTTTCTTTGACGTATTGGACTGTACTTCCGTGGGTCAGTCGATAAACATGACATAACAACATAACTATGGTAATGAAAACTTTGATAAGTTATGAAAGTTTGACAATTTCATCCCATATTTTGATTAATTTCATACGTATTGACTATATTGAAGAATCCAGACTCGTTTTCCCTGAAATTCAAACAATATTTTACAACACGTTTTGAATTATAACAAAATTAACAATGAAAGTAAAGTGATGAAATTAATTTACAATCCAGTCATCAAAAACGAAAACAAGACCTAGGAATATTCACTGCCTTACAGTTACAGTCTGATTATAGCCACCCCTCCATTACAGTCGCGTCATCGTACCGAGTGACGACGGAAGGGGGGGGGGTGCTGTTAACAATCGCGTTCATTCATATTTTGACGACCTTGGTTAACTCTAAAATAAATTTTTAAATGACATCTGTAATATATTTTTGTACCATACTTCGTTTATATATTAATGACTCAAATTTCCCCTGTTCGATTATAGATCTAATCTAGAAGGGGGGGGGGGGGGGTGAGAGTCATATAATTATAAGATCATTCATGACTGTATCACTAAGGATTGATAAAATTTCAGCATAAAACATTCATGTAGAATATTACGATCTACAGAGGAAATGTTTAACCCCCCCCCCCCCCCCCCCCCCGTAAATACTTTCTGCAACAAAGTCGTCATCTGATATCTGTGAAGTCGGACTGAACTGAAGACTGAAGTTTATAGCGCACGGCACTGAGTGAAACTTAAAACGATCGTTGTCGCTGTCACATATGATGACAATGAACCAATTGAATTTTTTAAAAGCTTCATATCTCGGGAATTCTATCCCCGCTCCCTATTTGCACAACAAAAACCTTACAATCTCTCATAAATCTTATGTACACCGGAAGTCAACAAGGACGTAAACGAGTCTTGCGCCACCTATGTTTGAAATAGGGGAAACAACTGACAAATATTCGCAATTGTGGTAGAGCCCTTCCTGCTCTACATCGCTATGCACTTAGTTTTCTTACACATGTTCGGTTGTAGAGAAGATTTCACAAAATTGGTAAATCGTTGGTAGTTGCCCCGCCCCTGAGGCGCCAGGGGTGCAAGAGTCCTGAAATGTACAGTTTATATCACCCTTGTTTCAAAGATACTTCATATCAATCTGAAAATAATTGGAATGATAGTTATCAAGAAGAAGCTGAAAAATACAATTGTTAACATATCTAATCACTGACCATTTTGGCCCCACCCTGATACCGAAAACCCTTTTGGTAAAGGGCTTCCTGCTATTTCTAAATATCCATTTACGTTCAATTTAATAACAATAACATTAAAGAAGATGTTTTAGATGCTTAACACATTTATGATATATACCAAGTTCGGCCTCGCCCTGGAGTCAGAATCCCTACCCCGGGGATCATGGCATTTAAAATTGTGGCAGTGGCTTTTCTGCTCTACATCACTATGCAATAGGTTGTAGAAAAGAATTTTTGAGAATTTGTCAATTTTTGGCAGTCTTTTGCTCTGCCCCTAAGGACCCAGGGGGTTCAAAAGTCCTCAAATTTACAATTTATGTCTCCTTGTGCCAAAGATACTTCTTACCAAATTTGAAAAGAATTGAAATAGTAGTTATTAAGAAGAAATGAAAAATGTGAAATTGTTAATGCACGCAGAACAACTGCAATAGGTCACCTGAGTTTACTCTGATGACCTAAAAATCATTCATTACATTGAATTTATACAGTTAACAACATATATTTTATAACGTTTAATAAACGTAGATTTGGGGGATACTGGTTTGGGGGTTTTTTTGCACTAGAAAAACGGGAAAAGTTATTCTACACGATACATTCAGAGAAAATAATAATGATAATGATAAAACAACACAAAGCCAAAAAAAAAAAAAAATAATAATAATAATAATAATAATCCCACTAGTTTTCATAGACTGAAAACTGCAGGTAAGTTGCAATCTTTAAGATGGAACACAAAAAGAGGGGGTATAGATTAAGTTTCTGATCTTCTAGCAGAGAAATTATCGTACAAAAGAGCATTAATGTAGACGTACGTATTCAAGAATCGATTATCTGTTTGTAAGAACTAAATGAACGAGTTTACAACATTTGAATTAGTTACAAGCCTATACAACTTAAGCTTGTATTTAATAGGCATTACAAAATCAGGTCTAGGTTGATGGAATAGAAACGATAAAAGCATGCATATTTATAGTGTTTTGATTTTAAAATTACCCACAACAAAATATAGTCCTTCCCAAACCCTTTCTAAAGTTTAATTGACATGAAATATCTACAGGATAGAGTTAAGTAACAGACATACAATATAAACAATATACAATCAATCCATTGACGAAATCCCCGGATTGGAACAAAGAGTAACTGTAAGACATTGTATCCCCCCCCCCCCAAACTAGGTGAATGTCAAGGTCAACAAATCTGGTATCGTTGGAAATGTCTTCTCACGAAAAATTCGCACGCTTGATATAAAACGAGTACCTCTTAAGATTTGAAAGATATGGAAACACTTGAACTTGTTCTGCGTATGATCAGTTTTAAAATCAAGGCAGGCTACTGACAAACAAGTTGAATGTGCAGGCGTTTAAAGTCAGCATTTAGCCAATTCCATGGTCGTTATAACAATCTAGTTTGCCAATACAACCTATGATTGGGTCAAATGCTGTCTGACATGCTTCATACCGATTGTTAGGCCGTTCTTGGCATATTGATTATAACTCTGTTTACCTGAGCAGGATATATATGTCGACAGGGGATGCTTACTCCTCCTAAGCACCTGATCCCACCTCTGGTTTGTCGAGGGGTTCGTGTTTGCCTCGATTTAAAAACTGATCAAGAGCAGAACAACTTCTAGCGTATCGAATTAGTTGAGAGATATAAACACCATATGCAGGTGATAATAGAATGTTGCTACATAAATATGGGAAGTTGACGATGGAGAAGCCGAACTCATCCCGTTTGATATGGAGGCGTCACCATTGCCGGTGAAGGGCTGCAAGATTTAGGCCTATGTTCGGCGCTTATGGCCTCTGAGCAGGGAGGGATTTTTATTGTGCCACACATGCTGTGGCACGGGGCTTCGGTTTTTGCGGTCTCATTTGAAGGACCGTCCAATTTAGTCGCCTTTTACAACAAACAAGGGGTACTGAGGACCTATTCTAACCCGGATTCCGACGGGCCACCTAACTTGAAGACTATGTTAGTATTGATAAGCTTTATGACGTTTTAAACAGTGTAGAATAATTTAATTGCAGGCAACTCTCTGTAAAGAAACACAATGTAACAAAATAACCTGTGAGATTTGTAGTAGTTTTATTGTTTCAGCAAAAAGAACATTTAGAAGTAGAAATCAATTATTTGAAAAAATTACATAATACAAATAAACCATGGTTTGATAAAATTTGCCACACAGCTAGAAAAAAAAATCACCTAGCTAAACGATAACATTGTGAAGCAGCCCTTAGATAATCTAAGACTTAGTAGTAAAGAATATAAGAAGAGACGTATTAAAGATCACAATGATAGTGTCTCTGATAAACTTAAAGAACTCCATAGAGGAAATCCGAAAGATTATTGGATATTCTAAATACCTCCAATAGAAAAGGCAAAATTAGGGTTGATATCAATTCCATGTTTGAATTTATGAGGAAAACCAACGAACGAAGGCAATGATGAAATGGATTTCAATATTAACTTAAGTAGTAAATCAAGCCTATTAAATGTGAGAAAATCAAGAACGCAGTTACAAAGTTTAAAAAAAAAATAAAGCCTTAGGAGGATTCAGAAAAGGTTACTATACAACTAATAAGATATTTGTGTTAGATTTTCTAAATAAATATGCATTGAGGAATAAGAATTTAAAAAATGTGATTTCATAGATTTCAAGCAACACTTTTACACTGTTTGGAGATATGGCATGTGAACCAAATTTCTACACAGCGGAATAGATAGAAAATGTTTTAGATTTACCAGAAACATGTGTAATGGTATTAAATCAAAGATACAAATCGACGAACACATGTGAGTAATTGTTTACAAGTAATAACGGACAAAAAAGGCTACAGATCACTGTTTACAGAAGCAAGTAAAGTTTATAAATATTCATTAAATGAAATTCGCATTAACAGCAGCGGTTATTTACGCTTGTAAATTCTGTGTTAATAAACTTGATCGTATTATCCAACTTGATGAGGAAATTTGGGGTAAAGTGGATGTGTTGAAATCTGAAAGACTAGAGTTGATCGGACAATTATCTAAAGAGAGCGGCATGGTTACGCATATTATACGGTAAATTTATTACACCGGTGAAGTCAACAAAGAGGCGTCCATTAGCTACAACAGCTAAAAAGTGTCCAGTTTGTTCTCAATCGGCAATCCTCGGATTATTCCGCTATGAGCACGCAATGACCTGCGAATGATTTCCTTTCCACCAAAATACAATCTGATTAAAACAAGATCCTGAGATCCGCTCACTTATATCGCTACACTAGTGTAGCGATTGTGAGCGGATCTCAGGATCTGGTTTTAATCAGATTGACCAAAATAAAAAAATCATGGAAGCTCCCAATTGGTTGACTAACGAACATAAACATTCATGAAGTCGAAGATTTTTTTTTAATCATACAACCACGGCATTTGACGTACATGTAGTGTAAACGGAGACAATAGGCGTGGTTTGCGACGATACAACTTCCGATATAGACGATTGTCGATATTCGGATTATTTTTGTCCCCCACCGCAACGTGGAAGGGGACATAGAAATACCGGTGTCCGTCCCACTTCACTATGTGGACGCAACTCCTCAGAAACCGTTCAACGGATTTTGTTCATATTTTGTAGGATTGTTAGTCACCATGTGTAGTTGATCATATTGCGCTGCCATTTTGATTCGACGATTTTTACAGGAGTTATGGAACTTTATTGAATTTGTACGTGCTACACTATAGGAACACTTTGTGGACGTAACTCCTCAGAAACCGCTCTATGGATTTTGTTCATATTTTGTAGGATTGTTAGACACCATGTGTAGTTGATCATATTGCGCCGTCATTTTGATTCGATATATTTTACAGGAGTTATGGAACTTTGTTGAATTTGTACATGCTACACTATAGAAACACTTGTCGACAAATTTTAGTACAGGAGTTATCGGACTTTTGTGCTTCAACTTTTTATGCGGCGGTGGGGGACATGGCTACATGTACGTGTAGCATTCTTGTGAAGTCAAACTTTTGATAATTTGAATCGTCTTCATTTTCTGCCTCCATTTGGTCTCTAATCAATACAAAACAGGCATGCTTTTATTTACCTATTCATTTTTTAATTGGCACATTATGTATCACAAATCCTTCGACTCAAGTTGCAATGCTGAACTCTATATTGGAACCATTGAATTTATGACAGTGCATGCATCATATCTTTTGAGTCTACCCAATGGAATAATTTTAGACCCTTGAGGATCCGGGTTAGAATAGATCCTCAGTATCCCTTGCTTGTCGTAAGAGGCGACTAAATGGTGCAGTCCTTCAGATGAGACCGCATAAACCGAAGCCCAGTGTCACAACTGATGTAGCACGATAAAGACCCCTCCCTGCTCAATGGCCATAAGCGCCGAGCATAGGCCTAAATTTTGCAGCCCTTCACCGGAGGTGGTGACGTCTCCATATGAGTGAAATATTCTCGAGTGGGACGTTAAACAATAATCAATCAATAAATCGATCATGGAATAATGTTAGAATTCTTGTATATAATTGATGATCCCCCCCCCCCCCCGGATTCCATATGAAACCAAAAGTGATCTACAATTGTATTTGCTCGAAATAAACTCCCGAGAAATATGGATCAATAGTGGAGAATGTGTACAAGAATGATTTAAAATTGAAAACGTTTAAGATTACTTTATTCGGTCAAAGATGCAGAATTCCCATTTGCAATTACGAATTTCATAGCCTATTTTGTACTTTTGACCCCCCCCCCCTTTAAAAATCAAAGTACATGTAGATGATCACATGTTTCTTCTTTGAGTCTAACTCATTAATGCATATTTTACCTTAATATATCAAACTTTAAATAGAATATCTATTGTACAAACGAATTTAGCTCTGTCGCCCTTAATTAAGTGGAGTCAATACATTTTTTAAAAATATGAACTATTGATCAAAAAGACTCGATGTCCTATTTGACAAAAAGGTCAACCAAATCGATAATATAACAACATTTGAAAGATTTTCTAATTTAAAAGTGCCTACTATTTGTACATGTCCCATAAATTACTAACAAACATTGACATTATATGATATGAAAAAGTGAATATAACGGACAGTGATCAATATCAAGCTCATAAATTCTATAAGTTACAAAATGAAGAGAAGGACAAACACGTACACCTTGACAGACAAGAGGTATAAATTACATATAGTAAAATCAAGCAAATTTCAGCTTTTTCTTTAAAAAATCTTTTAGTCACAAAATACTGTTCTTAATAACAAATCTTTTCAAAGGACAAGATAGGACAAGAGGCATTTATTACCCCTATGAGAAGAAACCATCCAAGCAGTGACAACCCAACACTGTAATGCAGTTTTGTCGAATATGTCATTTATTGAATGACATACGGTAAATTGTTAAGTAGAATGTATAACAAACCATTAAGGGGGATCACCTGAATAATGTAAAACTTATACGGTACCAATTTTGATGCACCAGATGCGCATTTCGACAAATAATGTCTCTTCAGTGATGCTCAACCGAAATGTTTGAAATCCGAAATAACAATGAAGTTTTAGAACTATTATAGGGGAAAACAGTGTGCCAAAAAAGGGGAGTCAAATTCGTATAAGGATAAGAGCTATGCGTGAGGGAGATAATCCTTAATTTTGAAATGAATTTCTAAATTTTATAACAGCAATTAAATATACATCCGTATTTTCAAGCTAGTAATGAAGTACTTAGCTACTTGGCTGTAGAGACCCTCGGGGACTAACAGTCCACCAGCAAAGACCCAGGGGTCATAATGTAAAACTTATACAATACCAATTTTGATGCACCAGATGCGCATTTCGACAAATAATGTCTCTTCAGTGATGCTCAACCGAAATGTTTGAAATCCGAAATAACAAGGAAACAATACCTGCTGAAACATGTACATAGGTGTTAGGTAAAGTGTGATCCCCCTTTCAGACTGACTAGAAAAATACATGTAGTGAAAGTACAAATACAAGTTATAGAGTACATGGAACATGCATACAATATATACATAAATGAGTTAATCCTTGGAGGCGTCCAAATATTTGCGCCACAAGACCTCACACAGTGAGGGATTGACGCCAACCAAGGAAAGAAAAAAGAAAACAAAAATAAACAACCCAAATAAAGTTATCTGTACCGAGATCCTACATTGTCCTTGAATGTATACACATATTGGGACATGAAATAGTTTGCATATGTGAGCAGATTCTATGCCTTAGGAAATACATTTGATGATAATACACACATACTGAAGTAAAAAGGATTGTTATGCACATTAAACCATTTAAAGTGGTTAGCCAGCAAGGGAAAGCTAAGAAATTGTGAGGGATATTTAGTATATTTATATACTGGTTTTATGAAAGTCCCAATGCCGAGACATGCAGCCAAATGCTGACCATGACTCTTATGGACTTGATTTCAGGATTTGCTAAAAAGGTAACATTTTGCCCAAAAAATAGTAAACTATATGAGCGGTCAAATATGCATGGGTATTGACGGTACAGGTAGCCAACTTTTCAAACAAGTACGGAAAGAAGGAAGTTAAATGAAGTTGAGCAGCCAAATGCTGGACTCTGATAAAGTATAGTGAGCAGCCAAATGCTGGACTCTGAATAACATATACATGTAGTGAGCAGCCAAATGCTGGACTCTGAATAAGGTCTCAGCAGAGGAGTGTGGAATTGTTAATGGATTAACAATAGGTCAACACATAAACCCCCTATGGAGAGAAACAAGACGAGGGCGCCTTACTGCCTCCGACTTTGGTAAAATTGTACGGAGAAAACCTGATACACCACTAGAAAATCTACTTAAGTATATTCTTGGATACTCTTCACCTTTCTCAAATAAAGCAGTTGTATGGGGAAAAGAACATGAGGATACAGCTGTTGACTGCTACTTGCTTAAGGTCAGGGAAATGCATGTTCCTTTGACATTTCAGGAGAATGGACTAATAGTCAGATACTCTCTTCCTCACTTAGGTGCTAGCCCTGATGGAGTAGTATACTGTCCTCATTACAAACCTTACCATGGTGTAATTCAGGTGAAATGTCCATACACCTTTAAAGATGTGCATCCCAAAGAAGCTGCCTTAAGTGATAATTTTTTCTGGTTTTTTTTTTTTTTAGATAAAAAGGGAAATGCATATTATTACCAAGTACAAGGTGAAATGGCCATTAGTCAAAGAAAATGGTGTCACTTTATTGTTTGGACAAATAAAGGCCTTGAATATGAGACAATTTTATATGATGAACTTTGGGGAAATGTAATGTTACCTAAACTTAATTCTTTTTTTTTTTTGTTCTACAGTGTTACCTGAGCTTTTTTTCTGAAAGACTGAAAAGAGACCTGAAATTACAATTTTGTTGAGTGTTGACAAATTTCATGTATGTGTGACATGTTTATTGTTATCAACTATCCTTTATGCTATAATAAATTTGTAAACTTTACAAGTCTTTTCATTTCAAATTTAGGAATCACAACTGAACCTGACTGAGTATAACATGGAAACAGTGTGTTTCATAGTTTGTGTAGTATAATGACTCCTTCTGATTCCAAGTACTATTGACAGCGAGTTCTTTTATAAGACAAAAGAACTTGTACTTTGGGAGAAGCTAGACTTATTTCAGTCCCAGCATACACACAGGTTTCCTGCTACTGTTTTGGTGCATGTCATCCCATGTGGATCAGTATTTTAATACGTTACATTTTGGTGCAGTATACACGCTGCTTTCCTGTTACACATGTTAATGATGATCTCCAAATACAATGATGAAATTAAGACATTGACATGCTATATAGAAATCCATGTACCATATGTATTCATTTAGCATTGAATTTACAATATTCTGTTTGATAATAAATGTCATACAATGTAAAGTAAGTCAATTATTTCTTTATTAGATATAAGTAATATGCAACAATGCATCATATTTTAAAGCCATACCAATACTGATACATATTGATATAGATGTTTATGAAAATGATTTATGGGCTTTCAAGTTTCCCTATTAAACATGTAGTACAGTGTAGGATTTTACTCCTTTTTAAAAATTTTAAAATTGCCCATTGAGTGTGTGGGACAAAAATAAACTTAGATGAAATCAAATTACCTTGAATACAGTGACTCTCTCTCTCCACACACGCAGACATATCATTACTATTATGATTGAATGAGTGGAGGCATGAGGTTACAGAGAACACAAACAACAAACACTATTTTGGACACTTTGTCATGAAGTGAAATGGGAACTACACCTTGAATAATTTTGAAGTTTTTTATTCGTTCCATTGCTCGTTTCACATGAATTCTTAAATTTGCCATTCTTCTTGTTGATTCTACTTCACATTTTGAAAGCCGACCATTTTTCTTAAATGGGGGTATGATTAGATGAATTCCATTTGGAGTTCAGAGATCAGCGATAAGGAAGCCTTTGTCACCCATTATTGGATCTCCAGGTTAACATTTTTCAATAATTTTTGAAAACTTTGTAATCTGCTTGTCGGATATACTTCCAGTCAGTAAATCTGACACATGTGTGATTACTCCATCAGGACTAATTCCAATGAGGACCTTCCAAGTCATATGCGATTTATCACCCGAGTACATTCTTCCTTTGTTTGAGAGTGATTGAGGTGTTTCTGTGTAGATCTCTGTACAGTCAATTATAACGCGACAATTTGGGTACCTTCGTTTAAAGCTGTCGGGCATATTTTCTTTGATAGCATTCCGTTCTGGCCAGCTACTAAAAAATCTAAATTGTCATACATCAAATATAACCATTCATTAAATATTTTACTGCAAGTAGACATTGATATATTAAACCTTCTTGCTAAATCTTGAAGCAATAGTCCTAGTCTTAAACGCATTAGTACCATAAGAAATTCATCCACGTCTCGCATCTTCTTCGGTCTTCCTCCTGTATCAGAATCTGCACACTTTTGATACGATGTTAGATTTTGAAACAGTAAGTACGGCCAGCGCGGATCCCGTATTAGACCGCGCTCCCCACGCGGTATGTTAATCCTTTCCGCCGAGGGATTTCATCGCGGGGCAGAGTTACACCGCCGCGGTGTGAAGTACCGTTGTTTACCTGTTAGGGCTATCTATCTGTACAATAGTTATTTTATTCGTCGGCAAAAAATGATGAGGGCTTGATTATCGTCAGTTTTCTGGCATTACATACCGGCATATTAAATAAATCTTTTAACAAAAAATAAAAAATAAAATTGGGAACGTTGATTTGTCCTTACTAAAACCAGATACACATGTACTTAGGATTTACATGTATCATATTTAATACACCTCAACTTTTTTATTCTAAAAAAAATCCGTTATTTATTTTGTTTTTTAGTATTTTATGCTCCATATAATGATAATGTACCTTGGATAAGAAGCTATGTGCTAATAATATTTACAGTGAAAAAAAAGAAAGATTTACAAAAGACCGTATATATGTGCAAGATTAATATGTTCTGTCTGTTTTAATGGCGTTTACATATGTATATAGGCTTTGAGAATTGATTAAAAAATTTGTTTATAACAAAATATTTTGTCTTTTTTAGGAATAAAGAAATGTCAATTTTATATTTTGCTAAAAGATTTTGTCTACCCATTTCAATCGAACTTCATTTATATGTACACCTATTGGCTCCGTGCTGCACGTGTTCTATTCTTTTCAGAGAAGTCGAGAGGAAGGCTATACCTCTCAACTTCTCTAAAGAGAATACACGTGTTCTTAAAACAACACACGGGGGAGAAGTGGACATGATAAAAATCTGGTGTGTACATGTATATGTTCAACGCGTCGCATAAAGGACGTGAAAATTGTAATGTCTCAACCCAAGGATATGCAATCTGCTTTCTTAATTCTTTTGATTACGGTACGAATGTGAGCAACATTAAAACATACTCTCTAATTGCATACATGTATGTTTAATCAAAATCCAACATATTTTGTAGACTAATCGCACATGCATAAGGCGGGTGGCGTATACCCCCAAAAGTGCGTTTTACTTGTTATTAACTTTGTGTTATGTAATAGTTACCCCATATGATATTGTTGGTTATGTGTAGATACCCGATGGGTGTGGTCATAATGACACTAGGGAGCGTAGCTCCCGAGTGTCATTATGGCCACGCCCATCGGGTATCTGCACATAATCAACAATATTATATGGGATAAGTGACTTGTACCATAGTTTACTATTATTCATTATATTTTATTATAGCTTTAGGAAGCGCGGTCGCCTGTTTACAATATGATACCAATTGTTATGTCTTTACATTACACTTTGAACACCATATATTTCTATCATAATGACTTTCTATCACCGAAAAATGTATGTTCATTAATTGTTTTTAAAAGGCCGTTTTTAAAGTGCATATAAATGTTTGGACTGTTGGTTTTGATATTTTTATTAAACATTTACGCATTCTCCGACTCTTAGTACCGGTATTGGCTTTAAAGAATTGAAATTTAAAATTTCAAATAAAATTCTAAGAACCCATATTCGTGCATTTTTCTGTTTAAAAATTTAGCAATATATTCAACTGATGACGGTGGTTACTCTTTTGAAAATCCTATTTGATATCCTTCATTCTAATACATATTTTGACTAAATTGGCTGGAAAAACATTTACATGTATATACAATAGATTAAAAAAAATTGTGAAACATAAGAGAGAGAAAAAATTAAGAACTGTAAGATGCGAAACCATAAAAGAAACACAAGTCTGATTCACTCTGTCCGCTAAACAAGTCTATCTCTCAAACGCGTTCTTATCACGTGACTGGGTCTTTTATAAAAATCTTTATAAATGATACCAGTATTTCTACTTACACGTGTTTCTCGACTTGAGGAGAATATGGAAATAGAAAGTCTTTGGGGCGAGAACATTGACGATATTATCTTGTATCAAGGTTTAAGTGAGATTCAGTGCAAATATCAATAATGTATTTGGAGAACTTAGTCTGAGTCAGTTATCCGTGTTTGATATGTGCAATTTTGATTTTTAGGAACTCCATACAGTGGACAGTGATGTTGTTTGGTTTTTTTCGAGAATGTGGGCGGGGTTTGAAGAAAAGTGTGGGTTATGTACAGATAACCCACACTTTAAACAAAAGAAAGCACGCCAAACTTTGGTACAATATATTATATGATATAATTGCCTTCTTATATTCCAATCTCTCACTCTCTCTCAGATTAAAGCCTCAACAATGTAAATTAAATTGAACAATTTGACAAGCGTGTCAGCAGACAGTAAGCATTATGTAACAGGTATACACATACCTCATACCTAGATATACACGTACTTGAAGCCTGTTCAGCAGAGCGGGCGCACACAAATATTAGGAATGTTCGCAGGCGCCCGCTCTGCTGAACAGGCTTGTTTTCATAGATATACACAGTATGCATGTGCTAATATTTTGAAATTTTACCATTTGTTATTCTAAGAGGAGAATCAGATTTAAAATACAGCTGGAGTTTTTTTCTTTTCTGTTGAAAATTATTCACAGAAATCATCAATGTTACAAAAAAATGAGGAAGTATTGAAAAAAAAATTAATAACAAAATATTATTTTGTATGTTTTAAGAATAACAAAATGTAAATTTTATATTATGCTAAAAGAAAGATTTTTGTTTTCCCATTTCAACCGAACATCGTTTATATGTACACCTGTTGGTTCCCTGCTGCACGTGTTCTTAAAACAACACAAGGGGGAGAAGACCCTGTGTGTATTAGTTTCTGTGGAAACGAGGGGGTTATTTATATTCGGTCTTTCTATCCCCCTCGTTTCTGTCCAAGCCCTCATAAAGTATGTGGGAAATCAGTCGCGCTTCGGTTTGAATTTATTTCAGCTTACATTTGATGTGAATCGTTGGAAAACTTACATAAATCAATTCATGAATAATTTTGCCGCAAGGGGATACAATTGAAACCATTTAATTCCACACGAAAGCAACGATAATCGTCGTCATTTCAAACACAACATCCTTTCGCTGTCAAATTCGCCTCCATGATAAACAATGACTTCAGCGCATGCGTCACCTCATTTTGTAAAACAGCTAGAGACCCAAGAGGGGTGAAATGAGTTACTATTAGTAAATCGCACACAAATCTAACTTTTTCAGTTTATTTCTCATCACGCGCAATGCATTTCATATCTGTGAATGGACTTATTCTTCTGAATATCAAAATAATGAATTACTGGAAACAAAATAAGTAAAAAAAAAATGTAATTGGGAATAAAAAATATTTTAAAAAGACCACTCAAAATTGCAAAATGGGCAGTGTGTACTGCATTCCTGAAATGGGATTAGATATCATTAAAGGAACCGCATCTCATGGATCTATTTCCCCCTTTTATATTCATTCATTTTTATTTTCATATTTTGTTATTATTATATATCTATTCATTATACCTTCCTTTTCGGGGGGGGGGGGGGGTCTTCTTATAGGGAATTTCATACCATGAATTGAAAAACAACAAATCTATGACAGAACAACAAACCTGTGACAGAAGAACTTTATCTGTTTATACAGACTGTTAAACTGCAAGTCAATGAAGGTGATTAATTTAAGTCTACTTAACATTTATTGGCGGATCTCGACGGGGTGGGGGGTGGGGGTGCACGGTCTGCAATCCTTTTGATTTTGGAGTGGAAGAAAGAGAGTTTATTTATGCGGGGAAATGAATTTTAATCGCCCACGTCTCCGCAACACGAGGCCAGCGCTTGGAAACAGACGTGGTCAGTCGTAGATTTAGTTGATGCCAAGTGAAATGCTTGTCGGAATTCAATAAAGATATTTTCCAACCTGCAGAAATTATAATTCTTCATCGGCTGCACCTTACTCGTTACCAACTGCAAAGCAGAAAGGTCCTTTTCATTTCAACACTTACTTGTAAAGATGTACTTTACGTTCCACAATGGGCAAGGAGAGACTTTCTGGAGTGTCATTAATAATAAAGAACTTTAGAACCCGAACCACCAGTGTGTTTTGATTTAAATACATGACGGTTACAATGGCGCCCACGTTGAATTTTATTACAGTCCTGAGTTCTGATCTTGGAAATGTCAGGAGACATTTTCTCTAAGAGGGGGAGAATGTCACAGGATGAAATAATTCATATTTAACATACTAATATACTTTCATTACGTTACATTTCATTCATATTCATGGGGATGAACGCTGATTGGTAGAGAGAGAAGTGTGAAAGGTCAGTATGGTTTGTGTGTGATTGTGAGTATCTTGTGAGTTGTTTTACTGGTTTGGTGCTATATAAGCAAGATTTGCGCCAATTCCAGAAACTAACCCAGCAACACTCCATACCCGGACTGAGTGACTTATTATTCACATATTGTCACATCAAAGAAACTAAGTTTTACTACAGTTTCTGTTCTTCCGAGTTTACGGTAAGAGTTTGAATTTACTCTATTGGTAAATATTTATCTATTACATTAATTTATAAATATTTTGTAATCATTATTTTAATATAACTAAAAGTGTGAATGATAGAGTGAGAGAGAACTTAATTACATGTATTTTACATATTTTTAGATCATCCTCCATAATTAGAATATCACAATAAAGAACTTTAGAACCCGAACCACCAGTGTGTTTTGATTTAAATACATGACGGTTACAGAACGATGATTACCCCCAATATCAAACTGGACATTAATTATCTAACAAAGAGATTCATTCACATGCGTCCGAAAGAATCAATTGAACTCTTAGGGGAAATGTCAAATCATCAATGCTGGATCAAAACTTAATTTTAAATATTTATGGGGGAGGGGTTCGAAACTCCTGCAAGTTTATGCAATCCGACATCGATATTCATGTACACTGATTATTATTTTCAACATCATCAAATTTTGTTTTAAGGGGGGAGGTGGTGTTGATGAAGACTAAGTGAATTAAGTTTTTTGTCAGATATTGAACATTTATCAATGAGCATTGTAAATATAACGTTTGTCATATTTAATTCTTTTTTAAAGGATGTTTTAATCGGTAACTAAGTTATAATACTGCAAGCATACGATAAAAAATAAGTACACTGTACAAAACACATATCATGGTATCAACAACAGTCAACAGATCCTCTGGTTCATCCTCTTTGAAAACCTATATCCGCGCCTGATATTATGGTCGAGATCAATCAAACAATATTTAATCCCATACATTTCAACACTTCTGTTTATCTTTTTTCTTTCTTTTTATTATTATTCATTTCTTTCTTTCTTTTTTGTTTTGTTTTGTTACAACAATGATATTTTTTAAAACAAACAGCACAGCAAAAACAAGATGCGCATTTATTTCAGACAATATCGAGCTTGCGATTACATTTAAATATATTACGTACATTTTCTTCTATTTTTCATTTCAACAAACACTTAGAATAATTTATGCAACAACTTCCTTTTTATCTATACTGTTTTCTGTATTTTCAAATTCAGAAAAATATGTCCATTCACAAAAATACTATGCGTGTAATGAAAAAGTAAACTGAAAAAGTTAGATTTGTGTGCGATTTACTAAAGTAAGAAATTTCATCCCTCTTGGGCCTCAAGCTGTTTTACAAAATGAGGTGACGCATGCGCTGAAGTCATTATTTATCATGGAGGCGAATTTGACAGCGAAAGGATGTTGTGTTTGAAATGACGACGATTATCGTTGCTTTCGTGTGGAATTAAATGGTTTCAATTGTATCCCCTTGCGGCAAAATTATTCATGAATTGATTTATGTAAGTTTTCCAACGATTCACATCAAATGTAAGCTGAAATAAATTCAAACCGAAGCGCGACTGATTTCCCACATACTTTATGAGGGCTTGGACAGAAACGAGGGGGATAGAAAGACCGAATATAAATAACCCCCTCGTTTCCACAGAAACTATGTGTGTATATGTTCAACGCCTCGAATACAGGATGTCAAAATTGTAATGTCTCTACTCCAGGGCATGCAATCTGCTTATCAGCTTACAATTACATATACCCCAACAAATTTTACCAGTAATTAAACTAGGGTGATTTTTTTTTTAATTCCCTCATCAAGTGCTGGTTTCCTCGCTTACAACTTACTAATTCCTTTTATTACGGTACATATGATTGTCAGCATCATCAAAATTACCCTCTAATTGCATGTTAAATCAAAATTTATCATACTTTGTAGAGTAAGGCCACACATGCACGACAAGGATGGCATATACCCCAAAACTGCGTTTTACTTGTTATCTAGTTTTTGGTATTATATTAAGTAGACAATAATCTAGAGTGAAAGGAAGCCAACCATAATTCTGCCATCAGATTTTGTTTTGACAATCATTAATATGTAGTATATTAAAATACTTAAATATTTTATTTCAATTAGATTGATGCTTTATTTGTATTGATTACCAAGCGGTGTTGCTAGTCTAATGTTGTCTTAGCAGTTTCATGGGTAGAGCGTGCGCTGATCGAGGTCTGGGGCGTTGAAGCAGACAGGAAGTGTTATGTAACAGATAACCGTTATCTAGACAATGAAACCAGTGTTAAGTTAGGACGTCTTCGCAATGTCTAGAAGATATTGTACCATAGTTTGGTGGGCTTTCTTTTGTTAAAAGTGTGGGTTATCTGTACATAACCAACACTTTTCTTCAAACCCCGCCCACATTCTCGAGAGAAAAAAAACAACAACATCACTGTCCACGGTATGAAGTTCCTCCAGATCAAAATTGCACATATCAAACACAGAAACTGACTCAGACTCCAAATACATTATAGATATTCGCACTGAATCTCACTTAAACCTTGATACAAGATAATATCGTCATTGGTCTCGTCCCAAAGACTTTCTATTTCCATATTCTCCTCAAGTCGAGAAACACGTGTACGTAGAAATATAAGATCCAGTCACGTGATAAGAACGCGTTTGAGAGATAAATTTGTTTAGCGGACAGAGTGAATCAGACTTGTGTTTCTTTTATGGTTTCGCATCTTACAATTCTTTTTTTTTCTTTCTCTCTTATGTTTCACCATTTTTTTTAATCTATTGTATATACATGTAAATGGTTTTCCAGCCAATTTAGTCAAAATATGTATTAGAATGAAGGATATCAATAGGATTTTCAAAAGAGTAACTACCATCATCAGTTGAGTATATTGATAAATTTTTAAACAGAAAAATGCACGAATATGGGTTCTTAGAATTTTATTTGAAATTTTAAATTTCAATTCTTTAAAGCCAATACCGGTACTAAAGGTCGAAAAATGCGTGTAAATGTTAAATAAAAATATGGTGTACAAAGTTTAATGTAAAGGCATACAATTGGCATCATATTCTAAGCAGGCGACCGCGCTTCCGAAAGCTATAATAAAATATAATGAATAATTGTAAACTATGGTACAAGTCACTTACCCCATATAATATTGTTAATTATGTGCAGATACCCGATGGGCGTGGTCATCATGACACTCGGGAGCTACGCTCCCTCGTGTCATAATGACCACACCCATCGGGTATCTGCACATAACCAACAATATTATATGGGGTAACTACTACATACACGCATGCTATTGTAAAGGCAAAAATGTACTGTGTTAGGTATAGCTACAGGGACTCGTAATTAAAGTTTCAAAGCGGGCGAGATTAATTATCGTTTGAACTGTGTGTCTATCGCGCGTGTCTTCAATTAATCAATCGGGAGGGATGAGGAAAAGTGTGAGAAGGTTTGGTATAATGTGATTTTACAAGTGATATTAAATAATTAAATACTTGGTTTTATATAGAAAAAACTTCTTATACAAATATTTCAATTACAAGGAATATGATATAAAACACCGGGTATTTTGGTAGCTTAGGGGGTGTTTCGGTGTTTTATGAGGGTATTTCGGTAAATCACGGGTATTTCGGGCAATTCTAGTTACCCAATAAATAACCAACATTTAGATGTACTACTACTGTCAGAGTTCACATTTCTGCACTGCACACATCTATAATTAAGGTCTTCCGTAACAACGGAAGACCTACTGATTGTGCTGGTTAAGATTATTAAGGTCTTCTGTAACAACGGAAGACCTTCTACTGATTGTGTTGGTTTAGATTATTCTTATTATTCTTTTTTTCTCCTTTTTCCTAGACGCTAACTTTGAAGTTTCGTATCTCGCTCATTTCTGCATGGATTTTGCTCAAATTTTCAGAGTTTATAAACTTTACAAAACACTTTTAGAATCATGTACTACATTTCAGAAATACCCTTCTGTTCACGAGTTATTCCCCTTTGAATGAAATTTTAGGGGCTTTGGTTTCCAGACAAAGGCTCCGAGACTGTAAAAGCTTGAGCAGAAAATGCATTGAAAATGAAAAGTAGGAGTATTGTAGTTGTGCACATCGTTTTTTGATTACAGTGTTCGAAATGATGGCTGACAGAGTTAAAATATAAGGACGCCTAAAGGAGCAAAAATTACACATATTTTCCTTTGTATCTTATAAACTAAAAACATTTTGTTAAGATATGTAGAACAAAAGTTGCGCAAAATGTTAAGAGCTTTCTTTTGATATCCCTAAGAAGGGGCTGGCCCCTTCAATTAGGGATCTGGTGATCTTCAAAGTTTTCGCTTTATAACTCAAAAACGGTAAATATTTCGATATGGCTTTCGCTGGAAAAGTTGTTTTTTAACATCTTATTGATCTCATAAACATAATATTTTGCTCGAGTATTGTGTTATATATGAGTAAAAAGCTTGACCTGCAAACAGGTAACCGTATCATTAAGTAGGTGAAGGGGGGAAAATATGCGTATAACTTAAATAAACTTGCTTTAATTGATAAATCTGACTTCATGAAATGCTAATATTCTTTTAAAATAAGGTTTTAACGTGATCTATAGTTCCTTTAAAAATCATCTATCGACAACTTTCTTTTGTTATTATTTAGTAAGTTTAATATAAACAATCGTTCCAAAGAAAAAAGAGGAAAAGGTTATCTCTTCTACGTTTGTTATTAAAACAACGATATATTTGATTGAAGAAACAAACCTTCAAGCATAGAATAACTCAGTCATTAACTACACGCATCTTACATACACCGTGGGGTTTGTTTTTGTTTACAATTGCCTAATCGCCTCGAGGAACCAACGCGTGTGAACCAGGGCATGTACACAAAGTAAACATTGTCATCCTAAATATAACACAGAATGTTATGTTTTTGATTATATTGGATTTTTAGAATAATTCAGTCTTTCCGGTGATGTATACGCTTGTTTATACGTCCCTGGTCTTACGTTTGATTTGTTTTAAATTCAAAACTCTAGAGCATTGAGTCAGGCATCAATTTTAAAATCTGCAATTTAATATACAGTTCGTTTCTCAATCATGTCTAATTGAATGTGTGTTTAATATCGGAGATTCATCGCTGCTGGACTAGCGATCTGTGATTTCACACTACTCTAACTGAACACACAAGCTTTACTCAAATTCTTCGTTGTGAAAAAGAAAATGGATACATTTTACAAACATAACGAATTATTTCTGAGCATGTTTTGAAATCAATAGTTTATAATCATGATTAAACCAAATCTAAACACGCGCATAGAATATTCAGAAACCCATAGCCGACCAGTCTCATTTCAAATGATTTGTTGTTTTATTGTTTAAAAACAATGACTTTGATTAAACATTGATTCAGAACTCCTGGTCCAAATTATGTAACTTCAGCACGTGTCCCTAGCGTGAAATTCATACGCGACTTCTGTGCGCACTGTGTACATAATATACCTACATGTATTTACGCAGATAGATATTAAAGTTTTAAAAAGTATTCAAGATTTGAGAGCAATTTATTTGATTTGTATGTATAAATAATTCAAACTCGATGAATTATTCTCTTCAGTTTTTCATGTTAACTGAGGCTGCATTAGGACCTGACCCAAGGACATTGGTAAAATTCAAGGTTTTTATGTCACACAGCTCCGACGGAAGACCTCTCGTTGCTTTGCAACGAGCTTTGCTCTAGTTATATATGAAATACTGATTTTAGAGAAAACTCATATTAACATAATGAAATAATGATATAATATATGCACATGTATATGACCTCTCTCTCTCTCTCTCTCTCTCTCTCTCTCTCTCTCTCTCTCTCTCTCTCTCTCTCAGATTTCCAAGGCCCAAATATCGTTATTATAATTGGACAATTTGATATTTGGATCCGATTAAATATTCGATTTTGATTAGATTGATACTGTATCTGTATTGAAAGCCAAGCGGCTGTGGATCATTAGTGTTTGTGTCTAGGCTAATGTTGTCTTAGCAGTTTCATGGGTAAAGCGTGCGCTGATCGACGTCTGGGGCGTTGAAACAGACAGCAGATATACACATACCTATAACCGTTTTTCACAGTCCGTAATGTTAAATAGTATTCTCTCCCTATCTCCCTCTACGATGAAACCTGTTAAGGGAGGACGTCCTCACATTGTCTAGAAGAGAATACACGCATATGTTATTGTACAAATATAGGCCTATGTATAGAATTAGATTTCTGAAAACTAATTTATGAAACCAATATGTGATTGATACTGACAGGGATAGGGGGGGCCTAATCAGTTTTTGTGAAGTTTCACGGGTAGAACGTTTATATACATGTATGCACATGCATACCTACCCTTCAATAAAGCTAACATAAACAGTTTTTGTAAAATGTGTTTATACAAGTGATGTATGCACATGGATGTGGTACTTCATATGTTTATAGTATTGATTAACAGCGATCTGTTTACTGAATATGAGAAATACTGGCAGAATATATGTGATTTGCTTTAATTATATACAGTTAACAAATAACAATTGCTTTATATGAAATGATTGAGACTGATCAGTAGACCAAGCAAAATTCTTCCCCTTACTCCCTTTATCTCTCTCTCTCTCTCTCTCTCTCTCTCTCTCTCTCTCTCTCTCTCTCTCTCTCTGTCTCTCCTTCTCTCTCCCCATCTTTTCGAAATTAAATACCTTTCACATTATACTTGTACATATGCACTCCTAAATATACACATATAACAGTGCGACATTTAACTCTGGACACGACAAAAGTCCGGAGTTTCGCCAACCCTTTTATTAAGGATACAAATAAACCCTTCACAAAAAAAGATGGGATTTTATGTTCACAAGACATGCACCAACATTTACACTTGCACCTATTGTAGTTTTTAAGATATTTCACCTGAAATCAAAAAATCCCATGGGATTTTGGAGGGATTTTTAATCCCACTTGGGGGATTTTCACTCCCACAAAAAATCCTATGGGAGAAAAAATATAATTTCTCCCATAGGATTTTAACTCCCATATTTAAACTTAATATGGGATACAATGTCCCATAGGAGGAAATGTCCCATAATGAACATGAAATGGCAGTAAATATCCTATTTGAGCATGAATGGGAATAGATATCCCAAATAAAACACAGGATGGGATTTTTATTCCATGAATATAACAATAAAACAGAAAATTGTATCTTAAAAAGTGTTGTTTGTCATGATTCTTAAAATGTACTTAAAAGCCAAGGCATGGCATTAATTTTTAAATATATATAGTAATTATAAACTCTTATGTGTAGGCCTATGTGTTTGTGAATAAATGTCTAAAAAACATGAGAGATAATAAAAGATATTAGAGCTCTGCATTACTAAACTTTTCCCCATGCAATTTTAATTGTATACATATAACCCTTGCACAAAAATATCCATATAAAATTGGACGGGACTATATTATTGCAACAAGCAGACAAGAACACTATGAAATACTCATTCACACACGGGCACTGTAAGTTAATGTAAATATATAGTATGTGCATGTATAAATATATATACATGCACATACTACATGTATCTATTTACATCAACTTCCATTGCCCGTGCATTCACATGCAGTTGCTCACATTCACTATTCACAACCCTTCATATGTCGTCAGGTACTATACCGTACCATCCCCTAATCAGCTGCTATTGGGGTTGTTTAGTGAACCGAATCAGACATCTCAAATAAGATTCTCGATTATTTAACAACACAAGAATCGTTTTACAAAATGCATGCTTCGGTCCATCTTTCCCTCCCTTCTACAATCGTATTCATTCTCAAGTCAAAGTACTTTCTCCGATTGCTACCTTTACATTAAGCGTCGAAAAGACTTTGACAGGCGTGTCCGAATAAACGGTTAACAGACGTCTCGACTCTAGGGAAGTTCGGCTCTAAGTGTTCTAAACATCTCGAGCGATTTTATAGTGATAAACTTATATGATTTTCGACATTTGTGTATCAATGTTTTATTAATATTGTAGACTTTTTTTTACTCATAAAGCAAAGCAATGTTATCGCAAATTTTTAGGTCTACTTACAAATGTATTAACCCCGAGATCCGCCACTAATTAGTTACACAAGTTGTGTGGATACAACAGTCTTCACTTATCATTTTAATTTCATTGGATGATAAAATAGATGACGTTAATATTTTGAATACCTTGTATACGCAAAAGAATTTAACTATACGATGTTTATTTTTCAAATAATAACTTCAGTGGCGAATGGGCGGATCCCCCGTCCCATTCCCATCCCTCACGCATAGTACTAATTATTTCCCCAGCCACTTAATGACCAGATATACACGACTATTGAATGTAAAGCACTGTTCAGTCATTGTGTACTCCCAATTAATTAACAATCTACCCTCGTAAATCATAATCGTTACGCTTCGTTGGACATGAAACCTTAAATCAATCCATTGACACTACTTAGTCAACGATTTTATATTGTGATACATTTCTATGATTTCGGACATTTATATATCAGGATTATCTGATTTATTTATCAGTGTTCAAAAATCAAAGTACATGTACCGTTACAACGATTTTATACCTACTTCTTATAATACCCCCTGGATACGCCACTAGCTAAATTAATTCTGGTGATGCCTATAACAGCGGTACATGTACTCACCTATCATTCTAACTTATTGAAAGTTAAAATAAATGTAGATATAATCTAATGTAAACATTTTGAATACTTTATATATATATATATATATATATATATATATATATATATATATATAAAGGCATGCCTTCATCATATGATGTTATGTTTATTAACTTTAGTGGTAGATAACCGAGAACGACACTCCACCCCTACTTCGCACAATTCAATTTCTAATATTGACAAGCGGCCCATTTTGACCAGATAGACATTACCCTTGAACGTAAAACACTGGTCAGTCATTGTGTATTTCTAATTAACAAACTTCATCATTGAATACAGCCACTGACACTAGTCGTGAGTTGATTTTGTACGTGATAAATTCCTAATGATCTTTACTCGTGTGTTTCATTGCTTATTTGGAGTTTTTATTTGTTTGGTTTTTCCCCCTTCTTCTTCTTCTTCAAGAGCAAAGTATTGATATTGCAGTTTAACCCCCTGGAACCGCCAGTTATTAGGTAGACGTATTGTGTTAATCTACTAATTAGGTAAATGAAGTCAATGGATATCTGCGGTAATATTTAGCGTTATTCACTTAATATTAGCTTCCTAACTATATTGAAAGTTGAAATAAACAACGTTAACATTTCGAATACTTTAAATATCTAAGATACATAATCATACGAGGATTATTTTTTAATATTTTGAAATTAGAAAAACAACTTTAGAGGCGGAGGAGCGGAAGCCATCCCTCTTCCTGCAGGATTTATGGTCCAAAATTGACAAAAGGCTCGTTTTGACCAGATAGAAATGGCACTTTCAAACGGAAAATATTGGTCAGTCATTGTGTACTTCCAATTAAAAAAACTACTCCCATTGTAACTCTACTTAGTCCCTGGTATTCTACAATGTACAATTTGAATATTTCATATTTGTATGGTATAAACAGTCACACGATGTTTAGTTCGGAAATTTAAAAAAAATGTAGTGGGGACACTGGTCAGTCATTGTGTATTCCCAATTAACAAACTACCCCTTTAAATCCTACTCGTTACGGTTCGTCAGACACGACAACATCTTGTGGGTGTACTTGTTTATTGTAATTAAGGTCTGCTTCGCAATGAAAACCTGTTATCATTGACAATTAATTGTTATTCCACTTAGTCATCGATTTTTTATGTGATACATTTCTATGATCACGGACATTTATATATATATATCAGGGTTGTCTTGTCAGGGTTTATTTATCATTATTCCAAAAGCAAAGTACTGTTATCACGATTTTATGCCTACTTCTTACCCCTCTGGATCCGCCACTAGCTAGATAATTTTGGTGATGCCTATAACAGCGGTACTCATCTATCATTGTAACATTATTGGAAGTTAAAATACAAGTAAATTTAATGTTAACATTTTGAATACTTTACATATATACATGTTAAGGAATTCATCATATGATGTTTATTAACTTTAGTGGTGGATGACCGAGAGCGAACATCCCCCTCTCCCTCGCACAGTTCAATTTCTAGAATTGACAAGTGGCCCATTTTTACCCTTGAACGTAAAGCACTGGTCAGTCATTGTGTAATTCCAATTAACGAACTTCACCCTTGAGTTCTGGCCGTTACGCTTCGTCAGACACTAACCCACTAATACTACCTAGATACTGATTTTGTACGTGATAAATTCCTGTGATCTTTACTAGTATGTTTCATTGTTTATTTGGAGTTTCTATCTGTTTGGGTTTTCTATTTTTTCTTTCTTCAAAAGTAAAGTATTCATATTGCAATTTAACCCCCTGGATCCGCCACTTTTTAAAAGTACACATATAAATATAATTGTGTTGATCTATAATAATCAGGTAAATGAAGTCAATGGATATCTGCGGTAAAATTCAGCGTTATTCACTTAGCTTCCTAACTATATTGAAAGTTGAAATAGACAACGTTAACATTTTGAATAATTTGAATATTTAGAATAGATAATCGTGCGGTGTTTATTTATGAATATTTTGAAATTTAAAAAAAACCAAAACTTTAGCGGCGGAGGAGCAGAAGCCACCCCTCCTCCTGCAGAATTTATGGTCCAAAATTGACAAAAGGCTCGTTTTGACCAGATAGAAATGACACTTGAACGGAAAATACTGTTCAATCACTCTACTTAGTCCCTGATATTCTATACAATGTACAATTTGAATACTTCATATATGTACAGGAAATAATCACACGATGTTTAGTTCGGATATAAAAAAAAAATATAGTGGCCCAACTGGTCAGTCATTGTGTATTCCCAATTAACAAACTATCCTTTTAAATCCTAGTCGTTACGCTTCGTCGGACACGACAACATAACACATTGACCCTAACCGAACAAGTCTTGTAGTTAAGGTCTTCTGCTCCCAAATGGAAACCTGAATAAGATATCATTAAGGTCTTCCGTTTCCAACGGAAGATTTCGTTGTTCTTGACACTACTTAAATAAAAAAAAAAATAGTGGTCCCACTAGTCAGTCATTTTGTATTCCCAATTAACAATCTACCCTATTATATTCTACACGTTACGCTTCGTCAGACACGAGATCATAAGCCATTGACCCTAACCTATCTAGTCTAGTATAAATGGGTTTTTTGTTTACTGTAGTTCAGGTCCTCCGCTTCCAACTGAAGACCTCATTGTTATCTCTGTTATCATTATGGTCTTCCGCTTCCAAAGAAAGATTTCGTTGTTATTTTTGACACTACCTAGAGACATAATCTCGAACATTTATGTATCGATGATTTGTTGTTTGTTGTAATTTTTTGGTGGAAGCTTTACTGGAGTTGAAATAGTTACGGTTGATATTGGAAATAGATTTTACAATGAAGAACTAATACTGTCTTCATTACTAGGAAAACTTTAGTAGCGGACTGATCAAAGCACCCACCCTTTCCCCAACCCCTCGACCAGCCATCACGTATAGTTCATTTTCCAAAATATATAGATGCAACACTTGATCGTAAAATAGTGATCAATCAATGCATATTCCTAATCAACAAAATACCTTTAAAAGTGCGACATTTAACTCTGGACACGATAAAAGTGCGGAGTTTTTTGTCTATGACAACCACATATTTTCTTCAATAAAAACACTAAAATTTCACTCTGTCATTAAATGTACGTATACGACGCGATCTAATCAAGCCGGCATAGAGGCGCCCCATGCGAAAATTACCCTTATCAAATGTTACGTACTTCGGATTTTTATTGAGCTTAATCCTAAATATTGCACATCTAGATAATTTTCCAAAAATATATGAAACTTTTTACTTGTATCAAAATTCTTTCTGTTTTATATCTTCTAAATTTTATCATAGAGTTAACTAACAGTCTCACTTGCAGAATTAAGGAGTGTGGAGATGGAACCCCCCCCCCCCCCCCCCCCCCCCATCATTTCAAAGATAAGAATTTAATGTGCTTGCAATTGATCATTACCTGTAATGCTTCAATATTTTCTCCCGTAAGGGAGGGGGACAAACCCTCCCGAACCACCCTAACCGTGATTTGGTTAGTCCTCAATTGCAAAGCCCTTGTAGTCCAATATCCAGTATCCAGTTAATGTAGGGCTTTTACATGTAATATGTATATCAGATATGTTTCATCCCGTGGGGATCCGGTGTTGTATCATAGACCCCCCCCCCCGGAAAAACGGGCCCGGAATTGCGCCCCAGGATATAATTTCCCCCTATGTACAAAATCAGTATAGAGTCTCCCCTTTGGCGGAAAAATCGCCCTGGTATATATATAACCCCCCCCCCCCCCCCCCTGTTTCCGGATTTCATTTGTTATAATAGTTTAAGGAAATAGATATGCGCTCATTAATATTACGATATTCATAAAACAAACAAATATTTTTATTGTAAATACAATATGCTTACCAAAAGACTTTAACGATGGTCAATATAAGTAGGATTTTTCGTAAAAAATCGACTCACTAAGCGCACGGTACTGGTGTCACTTTACGTTACACTTATAACGTCATAAATTGTGGCAAAATATAATCACGAAAGCAACGTCACATTTTAAACAAATTCATTATCTCCAAGCTGTAATATCATAACTAAAGCACATGCATGATTTAATGTTTAAAAATTGAAAATAAATCTTTGTACGTGTATAGTGTACATTCATAAAAATTATGAATTCTTAGAAATACTCCAAAGTATACGTACTGTATTTATTTCACCGTGCCTACAACAGCAGGCATGTCGTATGAAATAAGGGTACCCGTTTCGGTAGGTTTCGTTTTGCTTCGGTAGATTTCGTTTCCTTTCGATTTCGTTTCGCATTTTACAGGTAACCATCCCATGAAATAAGGCTTGCAATTCTTATGAATATGACCTCTGAAAAATTTGAACACAGTAAAAAAAATCAGTTTTGGTTTTTTCTAGGATATATATAGACTTGTTCAAGTCTCTATGTTTAATAATCATTGCTCTCTTTAATACTTTTTATTAATGCCAAACACGGAAGGGGGGGGGGTTAAAAACTCCCGTACGTTTCTGTCATCGATCTACATCGATCACGCTCTAGTGAAAAAAAAAAACAACAACCAGCGCATAGAAAGTATATGTAGTTTTGCGCTTTATAAATGAATAATAATAATAACCACGGTGAGTTGAAGTGAGAGATAAAAACTTCCAAATAATATTACATTTTAACGTTTTAATGTTCACTTTCATTTCTGAATAAACAGTAGAAAAGGTATACAGAGTGTTATTTATACTCGTATGTTTTACTTGCGAATCGGTTAGTTTCAATATATATCATATTTAGTTTTGAAGGGGTGGTCTCGTGAAAACCGTGTGACTTTAGATTTTTTTGTCAGATGTTGAACTTTTGATCTAATGATATTGTTATTCATATGCGGAAATCTTGATTTGTATTCGATAATCTTGATATCTATATGCGGACGGAAATTTTGATTTATATGTGAGAAATCTTGATATCTATATGCGGACGGAAATTTTGATTTATATGTGAGAAATCTTGATATCTATATGCGGACGGAAATTTTGATTTATATGTGAGAAATCTTGATATTCATATGCGAATTTTTTTTTATTTTACTCTACGAGAGAGAGAGAGAGAGAGAGAGAGAGAGAGAGAGAGAGAGAGAGGCTTCCTCTACTCTTCTGGAGTACCAACGCATATGGGCGAAATATTCCAGGGGCAATCGCTCACACCCGCCAGAGATCACCTGGGTCCTAAATACAACAGTGAGGTTGTTCAACACGTCACTGATACTCTAACAAGATTTTGACATTCAATTCATTTAATATGTGACTTATGTATATATCTTTCATTCATTGGAAGGGGGGGGGGTACATAAGATCTAACACGCTATATATATCCACCGTTCTGGTGCCTGTGCTCACATCCACCTCCTAGGGAATGCTACTGGCTGGTACATGTTGGAAACTGTAGGAGGGTCCACAGTTTGCTCTGTACTTGCTCTTTAAACCAGGTAGCACGCAGGAGACAGCTGAGATGCGCAGAGATCTCTTCCCCCTTAGATGATCACCCGTTCAGGTCCAGGCACCCATGTCCACATAAGGCCCCCTGTGTTGCCCCTACGTTGGTAGTCAAACTGGCCGCCTCCCCAGTTCCCCACAAAAAATTGCACGCGACCCTTTCCGCCATATATGTAAATTTGCACCCTGTTTCTGATTACGATTAATACATATTCAAATTTGTATCACACTTGTTAATCCAGCTAGGTAAGCAGCCTATGGGGGATTACAGGGCAGCCACCCAAGCTTCGACATAGCTACTGGGTTTATTCAGCATATTAGGGCAAGGTCAACTATTCAATTCAGGCAGTAGGCCAAATGTCTCACGGCTGGTAGTGCTGTATATTTATTAAAGTTTAATTTTAGCAGAGTAGCTCCTCTAGTTAAATTTAAGACATCCGAGGTCAGGTCATGGTCAATGAAGCTAATTCTTTTATCAATTTTTGAAATTATGCATTTCACCTACAATCAATATGACTAAATTCATGCGTACATCTAGCATGTGTACATCAACATTATCAAATACGAATCAAATATTATGGAATATAAATCGAGATTTATATAATTATCGAATATAAATAACAAGGTTACCAAATGTAAATAAATAACAAGATTATCGAATATAAATCAAAATTTTCGCATATAAATATTAAGATTATCGAATATAATTAAAATTTTGTCATATCTGAATAACAAGATTATCGAATATGATTAAAGAGTTTCGTATATAAATCAAGATTTGTATAATATTGCAACGTTTTACACACCGTAAGTGTATCTGTTCAATGCTGAATTTTTATATGCATACATACAGTACATCGTCGCAAACCACGGGTTATTGTTTCATTCTATTTCACAAACGTATGTGAAATAGAATGAAACAATAACCCGTGGTTTGCGACGATGACATACAGTAGTACATGCAACAAAATGTAGTCTGTACAATTGTCATTTGATAAAGTCAATTAAAGTATATGTACCAGATCTAGAGTAAAACATATCTATGAGATACACATGCAATAGCTTAAATACCTTGTATACTATTTTTAAAAATCATTTTAATTTAGATAATTCAAAAATAATAAAAGCAACATTTTACGTTTTAGCTAGACGTAGGTTGTGTACATTGACGTCGCGTCATTGCGCGACAAAATCACATGGGACATTTATTTGGACATTAAGTATCTTTTCGTTTTCCTAAATGGACGCGGGATAAAATGAAATGTTGTATATTCTATATAGTAAATTTTATGTACTTTCTGTAAGTTATATTCATTAAAATATTCGCGTTGGAATAATGCTTAGAAATAAGACATAAAATGGTAGAATTGTTTAAAAAGCGCGGTATTTGTAGAAAAAGGACATTTCACTGGACACCGATAAAATCAATCTACTTCATGGATATACTCAGAATTTTATAATACTGGTATACATTGTGCTCCACGATACATGTACATTATAAATGTAACAAGGATAGTCAACTTCCCCCTGTATTAGGCGTGCTACTGGTCATGATGATTTGCATTTGCAGTCTATCTACAAACACGGGACACCACTGACAGGCACTGTCTTTGCCATTTTTAAGGTCACTATATCAATTCTATGAACTAAATGTTTAAAGTAATTGGTTTATGGTTTTTAGATAAGGACGTCACAATCATACACCAATTCTTACGTTATTTGGGACAAAATCAATCATTTTATTAATCTGTGGATAAAGCGTATGCGTATTTCATGTAACGCGGGACAACGAAAAATGACGACATCTGCGTGTATATAACTCCGTTATTGATAATATAATGCGTGTAAATTATATTTTATATAAGCTATTATTATTATTTATATATTTTCCTTGCCATTGATGTATAAGACTTTAATAATCCACAAAATATACAACTGTGTAAACATAGCGGAAACATTTTCTAATGCACGTATGAAAGTAACACCAGTACCGTGCGCGACGTGACTATAAGATGTATAATTAAAATATCTGAAAAGTGAAATAGATGAACTGTATAAATAAAAGTAATTCAATTTTCTCGTTTATTTAAATTAAAAAAATCATTTAAGTTCTTCCCAACTTTACTAATTCAAATGTTAGATACTAGTAAATAACGATAAAGACTTAAGATGTCTGAATGAATTTTGATATACCATTACACGATTTGAGCAATTTCCTTTTTATAAAAAATCATAAGATGATGATTGTTCACGATACACACACACAAAAATAATCAGAAGAATTACTGGGTCTAAATAAGCAAGAGAATTCTAGTAATAGAAATGGAAACAGATACATAGCTAAAATGTAAGAATGGGGGTGTACTGTCATTTAGGGGGAATTTCTATACTGGGACGGTTTTTCTTAGGGGGTTGGGGTTGGACCCGGGTTAATTCTTCGTAAGGGGAAATTCTATTCCAGGCCCATCTTTCCGGGGGGAATGTCTATCCCGGGCCCGTTTTTTCGGAGGAAAAGTCTATGCGGGAGGGGGGGGGGGGATTTTATGCTTTACAACACCGGGTAGAATAGGTCCTCAGTACTCCTTGCCTGTCGTAAGAGACGACCCAATGGGACAGTCCTTCGGATGAGAACGCAAAAAACCGAGGCCCATTGTCTCAACTTCTGTGGCACGATAAATTCCCTCCCTGCTCTAAGGCCGTAAGCACCGAGCATAGGCCTATGTTTTAGCCCTTCACCGGCAATGGTGACGTCTTCATATGAGTGAAAAATTCTCGAGAGGAAACTTAAACAATATCCTATCAATCAAATCTGAGTGTCTGTTTTCATATCCATGTAACGTGTGTCTCTAGTACTTAATACATTCTAAGGAACTAAAGATCATGCACCCAATGTTGGGAATGAACTAAGTAAACTTAATTTGTACACTTTTAATGCGATATAGTTTTAGACTTTTTTTTCATTAATGTATATTAAATATGCGCATGCCAAATATACAGCTTTTAAGAATAAAGATATGCAATCAAAATACTTTAGAGAGTACTGGTGCTAGTTTTCGCAATAAAAAGAAGAAAGAAAAAAGCGGGAGCTTTCATAGGCTTTGTCCCCTGGAACCACCCAGGACTTTGTCCTGGACTTACTGAGGTCTAAAGGCGGTCTTTAGACCCACCCACCCAGCAATTTCTCCGGGCCCCAAACTGAAATATTGCACCCGCCTCTGAATACAATACATAATTCATGGTTATCTTGCCTTAAAATCAACAAATGTAAATTCATGTAATACTACACAATTGTCTATTACTTAAATGTGGCCATTTGCACGGATCTTGAGAGATAATTCAATTATCCCCTAGATTATAACGCGAGAGTCGGAAGGATAGAGCCAGTCAGACAGCAGAAAGGCATGCGCATTTGCACGCGTGTAGATTCTTCTTTTCCAATATAATTTCATACTAGAGCATTACACACCCGTTTTTATTTGTCAAACTGCGTTTTGGAAATCTTAAAATCTTCAATTCAAAATACCCAGTCTAAGCTTCGATGATTCGGGCTGTATGAACTTCGTAATATCAGGGGAGGGTCCAGGAAATGCGGTTACAGGGAGGGGGCGCCACTTTATGAGGCAGGGGGTCCGGGGGCCGCCTTGAGGCCCACAGTGGACCCAGAGCAAAGTGCTGGTGGTGTTCAGGGGGGCGAAGCCCCTGGAAGCTCCGGGATTTTACAGGGCTTGAAATATGTCTCCTATTTAGTCATTTGTGAAATTAATAAAATGACTCAAATTTTATGGGTTTTAGAACAAAATTAAGTTCTCCCAATAAAGTAATGCAAGAAATCAAAAGATTTTGTCATTTATTTCTCCGGGAGTGGAAGAAATTATTGCTTCTTTTATCGTTTAGTACATTTTTTTAAACAAGATACCGCGATTTACCTTAAATTTGAAAATTTTAGGTGGGGGGTTGCACTGAATATAGGTGTATGGAAATGTATAGATCTATGTGCGTGCATTTTAATAACCAATTGGGACTTCACTTCAGAGTAACACAAACTGGGACTAAAGCATGCAATTCCTAACACTAAAAGCTGGTCTGAATCCCCCCCCCCCCCCACTCGCTTATATACCCTACAAAATTTACCTGCAATATTACATAGTATTTACTAATGTCAATTTATATACATGTAAGTTCTTTTCATTAAAAACATGGAATTTACAAATGGATGAAAAATACAAATTTCACTACATAGACTTAGGTGTACAAGTGGTTTTCGTCAAGTTTCCGCACTCATTTTTCATCTTGAAAGCTTTCTCCCTGCAAAAACTTGGTGTGTCCTGCTGAAACTTGACATATCTACGTTGTTTTCAAGTAGTTTCCGCAACGAAAATTTGCTGAAAGCTGATCAAGTTTGCGTAAATTTCGGTTTGCAGAAACTGTTCTGTTTTAGTATGCACATTGCTATATTGATAGTCTACCGCAAAGTTTTGATAAGTTTCCGCAATATTTTAGTTCTGTATCAGTTTGTACAATATGGTGTATACCAATTTTCAGCTTTGTGGAAACTTACTGAGACTTTATCATCGCCATGTAATTATAATAGGATGTTTGTGTTGCAATCAATATATAGAATTTTTAAAAAGATAACTGAAAACACTCGGACTAAATGCAAAGACAGCCTGTTACATGTATATTATAATTTGCGGAATGTGTTTTTCCCCTTTCGTTGTTAGTCTCACCCCCTCCGTTTGGAGGGATGGTGGTGGTGGTGGTGTCCATTTGTACTAATGAAGTATCACCTATAAGGTGTCAGTATATTCTGGTAGATTATTGCAATATACATCAGTGGCGGATTTAGAGGTGGCGCAGGCGGAGAAATAAATGACAAAATCTTTTAATTTTTTTAATTACTTTATTGGGAGAACTTAATATTTTCCCAAAAAACCCTTAAAATTTGGGTCATTTTGTTAATTTCACCTTATTAAAATGATAGAAAATACATGTAATACAAATGACTAAATAGGAGAAATATTTCAAGCCCCATAAAATTTGTAAAACCCAGGAGTTTCCGGGGGCTTCGCCCCCTGGGCCCCAACCAGGGCTTCGCCATGGACCCACTGCCTCATAAAGTGGCGCCCCGTAACCACAATTCCTGGACCCGCCCCTGTACATGTAGATATGAGGAGATACTGTCTGTATAAGTTGATAGCTCATCAAACGCACCTCCTGCGATGTGAAAGTGAAAATAGCTGCAATCCTCGCCGGCGGAATTATGGTAAGGTTCAATTTCAGCAACTATTTGCGATAATGTGCTCCACGAAGATTTCCTTAAAGATTACAATTATTCTAAATGAACCCTGTGGTTCCTAATCCCCGTAATGTAGTTCTTGTTCATCAGTGGCGGATCGAGAGGGTTGTAGTCACTCCACTTTACTTCCATAGTTTTAAACAAAACTTGTCATTTTACCAGTTTGAGATATTCACCCATCTTTGGGGCCGGGGCGGAATAGGCACAAACTTGGGTCGCAATCCGCTCATCCTTTAAACAATTCCTGGATGCGCCCTTGCCTGCACAGGCACCTTAAATATGGATATTACTACTCCCCCCCCCCCCCCCACCTTTTTTTCATATTATTTTTGGTGGGAATAATTTCTCTGAAATGTATGAATTCGTAGTCTATTTCATCCCTCTTTCGATTCATGTAATCGTTTCACGCTTTTTTGTAAGCTTTAGAGATTGGCCTTCTACCGGTATAGAGATTGGCCTTCTACCGGTACAATAAAATTCATTTTATTATATACCAGTAGAAGGCCAATCTCTAAATACATGTATCCGTACTTCCGGTGCCTGTCCCCTTGCCCGTGGAGAACAATACGTAGAGTGCACTTGTAAATATATTACCATTTTGTCTGTAATGATATTTACGGGTGTATTCAATACCACCTCTTAATAAAAACACGGGGGGGGTGGGGGGTGGGTGGTATCGTATAGACTCTCATTATTATCATTACAGACAAAATTACCGGTTCCTGTGATTAGACAAATATTGATTTATGTTCACAAAATAAAAATTAAACCAAAATCGGAACCAGGAAAGCTTAATTGATTCCCAACTACATGGAAATGGACATAAGATTTTAATAGTGATATTGTTTAGCTACAGTTCATAATGCATAAGATATAATTGCAAAAGTCTATCTGTTAGTTGGATAATATCTTGTATACAATATAAGAATTTCATAAGTTAACATCATAGCTATATACTAACTAGTATATAGGTCCCTGTTAACATCAACACTGTTCCAAGTATCTGATTTAAATCATTACTTCTTTTTACTGGCTAACAATTTATAATTCTATTAATTTGTCTTGAAAATGAAAAATCCATCGTACCACTGGACCTGTTCATAAAATGAAATTGATCCAACTTCGCCCCAAAATCACAGATTAAACAGTGGCGGATCTAGACCTCACTGTGTGTGTGTGGAGAGGGGGGGGGGGGGGGGCTTTTTTGGTCAAGAAAAGGAGATATGGTTTTGGTATTAAATGTTAATGAAAATTGAAACATCCATACTTCTTCATTATACTAGCCCGAATATTTAGAAATAATTGTCAAAGTGCACAAATGATCTTACAAAGATTTGGCCTAAAAGCAAAATATGCTTGACCTGGACCATTTAAATTGGCTTTAAAAGTGTTTCAGGTGTTTTCCCCCCAAAAGTCACTAAAATGATTTTAAAAGATTTGAGATGACCTTATAGAAATTAACAAATTTTGCACTAATCAAAATTTATAATCCATAGTTTTGAAATGTTTGAGTGGTATGAATGGTTGGTATGAGTGATTATATATCAATTGTACATCTTACCTTTAAAAGTATATATTATGATGCACTTAATTTCTATTTGTACAAATAAATAAAAAAAAATTAAGCCTAAAAAAAAATAATTTAAAAAAATTATTATAATTCGAGGATTAATGTGCATTAAATTATACTTTGTTGTACAATATGAAAAAGGTACAAATTAAACAAATATTAGAAAGAGATTACATATCTTAATGGTAGTATAAGTTAACCACATTCACTAGCTGCAGAATTGTAGCTCTCTGAGAAAATATTGGGACAGATCTGTACCAATTAATATTTTCTCAGAGAGCTACAGTTCTGCAGCTATGCATTCACATGATTATGAATTTCACAATATTTCATATGAATTTAAACGTAAAAATTAAAATGTATCCTTTGCCTTTGTATTGGGTGATGTACATGTATATTGCAACATAATTTTCAATGTTCATGCTGAGAATTGCTTTGCCATTATTTTCCAAATATTACCATATAAGCCTACAATATTACATATTATGTGTCAAATGAATTATTTATAATATTGACTGAAATAGCATGACATGTTGATCATGATATGAAATGCTTATAAAAGTATTAGATGGCAAATTACAACCTCACAAAGTCATTCACCCAGTAATTGTAGATAAGGAACAATGAGAAACAAAGCCAGGGGCTTGCTGAGCTGTAAAGAACATCCCATGTGTATTATACACAGAGGGATTAGTTGGGGTAAAAGTCACAAGACAAAACCTGGGTACAGATATAAAAAAAAAAATGGACAAAGTGACCATGCAAGGACAAAGTCAATATTAGAAGTTTATTAAAGCATAATAACAAAATGTCACAGGACATAATACTGATTTTTATATAAATTCAGGGGGGAAATCTGTTCCTTTTGTAAAGTTTACAAAAATGCATGTGTAAAATATATGTTATATTTTTTATGAGATTGTTTTTCAATTTTAAACTATAGATTTTGATAATTATTATTAAATGCTTATTCCTTTTATCATATCTATTGCAAAATATGAATTAAAATAGGATTTTCTTTTACTGATATAGAATACTAATAGGCTTTGTAATCATTGGGTTTACAAATTGCTACACAAGATCTGACATTTTTCACATAGCTTCTGCGTGCATGCATGTCATTTGATTCCATATCAACATATCAATTAATAAGCAAGATTCAAAATGTGAAATTACTTTGAACCAAAAAAAAAAAAAAACACAACAAAAATCTTGATGACTGATAATCTGTAATATGCATGATAGTTCAAATTTTCTTATGAATATATATGTATATCAAATGATATGTCAGAACAATCAATTTGCTATTATTGTACGTACATGTATATGCTTTCATAATTTTGCTGTTGTGTGATAATGAAATATTGTCAAATTAAAAAAAAAATGTGAAATTACAATTTAGTGTCCTTAGGTTTGTAATCAAGAATGAAGGAGTAAATGATAACCCAGTGGTGGATCCAGAAGGGGTGCTGGTTCAGGAAATTTTGCTAAAATAAAGTAAAAATAACACATTTTGAGGGTGGACCCCCTCCCTTGATAACCAAAATTAATGGTAAAATTCCCCTCTCTCAAAAATTCCTGGATCCATCCCTGTAAGCATTAGACAATCATTAATTTGTGATTCCATTATTCATAATTTCTTCATTGGACACATGGAGGCCAACTCTCACATGTATGTATATAGACATAATTCCAATTATTTTGAAAATAAAGAGGTCAAAGTACCAAATTGAATTCAATATAAAATATATAAAGAATATCTTATCATGGATATAAAGATTAAAACATTTCAATCATGTTAATTGATAGATTTTTAGGTCAATTGATTCTCTCATGTGACCTATTGCTAGTGGTCAGCTTCTGTTGTGACAGTAAACAAAACATCAAGCTTGTAAATATCATGATTCCTAGGGTAGAAATTCTGACTCCAGGAGGAACCAAACTTGATATATAGTGTTTATGTGTAAAACATTTAAATTTAGATAACATCTTCCTTAATGCTATTGATGCTTTTAGGTAGAACAGGTAATTGTAAATTTCATGACCTCGATCAGTGATAATAATAATAAAATTTATATACATGCAGCCTTATATAAAACAGTTTATTACTCTAAGGTGTTTTACAAGGGCAAGAAGAGGAAATGCAACAATAAAATAGAATTAAATGACATTATGACAACTTATACATGTATCTGTAAATTAAATTATCAAAATAAAACACTATGATTAAGATCAATAGCTAAAAGTTGGTTGGTTTTTGGGTGGGTTTTTTTTTTTTTTTTTTTTGGTATTTGATAATTAAAAACGCAGTTTATATATACATGTTAGAATCTAAAGGTTTTGATACTAGCTTTAAAATAGATGGAACCAAAATGGTCATAGTAATTACATGTCTTTATGATTTAAAAGAATCCTTCTTTAATTTTGTTGACACTAGAATATTATAAATGATGGATGCATTGTCAAGAACAACAGAAAGAGATGTACAAAAATTGTGACACTTGCAACTCCAGGGTTCTGATTCAAGGTCAGATCCAAATAGTGTTAAAAGTGTATATCAAGTTTATAATTGTAAAATGTTTCATCAGTATAGATGATTTTGGGGGAATGAATTACACCTTATATTATACTTCTACTGAATATTAGAATTTAGCATATAAATGCATGCCTAGAGCAAGAAAAGTTACTGTATTATATAGATTTCATTCATATTGAGGTTAGTAATACTTTTAACTAAATAACTCAGGTGACTGGTAAGGTCAGTGTCTTGTTGATATTTTTGATGTGTGTATGCATGTACGTGTATGTGTGCGTGTGTGTGTGAAATACAAAAAAATCCAGAAAGATTTGTTTCAGAGTTTTGAGTAGTGATCAGTTTTAGCAATCATCAACAGCTAGGGTATGAATCTGTACACTCATCTTTGTTAATTTCTAAAAAGACTTAAATTGCATTTCAAAAGTAGTCAAGTGTTATGTGAAGGAGATTTGAGGAACAGATGTTCCTGCTGAATGTGTGTTATCATACATTTGGGGTGTCAATGGATGGAAAATCATCTGAAGATTGAAGTTTTGAAGAAATTGAAATACTTTTTTGAATATTAATCAATCTTATTTTCATTCTAAAATCATGTACTCAAAGGAATTTTCTTTCAATTACATATGTAAGTGCAATAAATTGAATTATTTTTCTATTTCTGACTTACATTTAAAACAGTTATGTTTGTCATTTTGTTTCTCAAAGTAGAAAATATTTTCATGTAGATTTTTCTTCCAAGATTATTATTCCTTAGATTTCAATTTAGAACATTCAAGTAAAAGAAAATAAGACTCTAAAAAAGGAGGTCTCCATGTGAATTGAGAGAAAGAAACGGAAATTATATATTCTGTGGTGACATTAAATTTCATTTCATAATTTTGCCAGCTATAAAATAAGGTACATGTATGATATGAGATTCAGGGTGGTACATTTATGTGCATACATGTACCTTGTATCTCCAATTGAAAATTGATTGCTTTAAATCAATTTCAACATTATGAATATCCTACAAAAGTAAAACATAATGAGATTTAAAGTTTAAAAAACACATTGTTTCACTCCTGAAACCTTGACCTCACATGGATATATATTGGTATTTAGTGTTGGTAGGTTTTGGTTCTTTTGGGGTGGATTTTGGATAATGTAGTGAATTTCAGTTAGTTGTAGCACAGTAACATGGAGTGAGCTTGCTTGCTTCCTGATATCTAGTCAATCACTTTTTAAGACATACATATTTTCAAACTCGCATTGCACATATTTGTTTACATTTTTGTTAGAAGTGTTTTATATCCTCATTATATATCTCATCTTCATATATAGATGTGTATATTGTTTGCAAAAAGAGGAGACATCAAAATTCCTAATAAAAATGATAATTACATTTAAATCATAATTGTGCACTTCATGTACTTTTTACATGCAAATTCATTTCATATAATTATATGGTTTTTGTACTTTCTGTCCATATCTGTAAGTCTGTCTGTCACAAAGTCTTAAATTGTGCATTAAAATGCTTCTCCTCCTGTATGGATTATCTGATAAACTTGAAACTTTGTACAATGCTTCATTGCCATTTGCAGATGTGCACATTGTTGGGAGAGGATTTATTGTTATCCTAAAAGTTATAGTGGTTCGATCCAAGAGGGATGCGGGTGTAAAATAGCTTGTGACCATTTCTCCTAGTTGCAAACAATATTGGAGAGTCTTGAATTTTTTTTTTACAATACTTCATTATCATTTAATGATGTCTAGATTTCTCTGACCCAGGAATCTAATATTTTCCTAAAATCTACAGTGGATCAAAAACAAGTATTTTTAAGTGTTGTTTTTTTTACCCTTTATTGAATAATCTTTGTAAAATTGCATGTGCAAAAGTAAAGATGCTTTGAAAATTCAATTACAAAATTAAACATTTCACTGGTTTGTTAAGGTACTCACTACACTAAAGCTTTATGACACTATGTTACAAGATGGCGATTTAAATGTTTTGGGAAAGTATTTGTATCGATCGATTTATTCGTCTATAACACGGTAGCTAAGTGGTTAATTAATAAAGCATTGGACAAGAGACAGACAGACAGACAGACAGAGAGAGAGAGAGAGAGAGAGAGAGAGAGAGAGAGAGAGAGAGAGAGAGCATTGGGCTGGTGAACTACAGATCTTGAGCTCAAATCCACCAGTCTTTTGTTCATGTGTTGAAATACACACTTATTGTATATCTTCTGGATCTTTTTTAAAATATTAAATCAATTTGTACTGATTTGAGAAACTATTTCCCGGTGTAGTGAGCCACCTTAAATGTAAACATAAAAAGACTCCAGTCTTTGTTTACATAACGCAGAATGAAGGCTAAAATATTGCTTTTATTCCTGCATCCAGAAGGTTAACATTTTGGCTGTCAACACAGATTTAGTCATACTTTTCATGTTTAACATTAAAAAAAAAATGAAAACAAAATTTTCAAAAGAAAAAACAAAAACGTAAACGTCCTGCTTGAGAATTTTTCACTTGTATGGAGACGTCACCATTGCCAGTGAAGGGCTGCAAAATTTAGGTCTATGCTCGGTGCTTATGCCCCTTTGAGCAGGTGTGGATTAATATTGTGTCACACATTTAGGTAATGTCATATAACTGTAAACAATGTCTCTAGAGGATTTGGGTGTTGCTCAACCGGAAATTTAATAAATTAATGCATAAGATTGGGTCATACTTCTTTTTGGACTAGAACATCCAGGACTGAACTTTCTTAAGGTCGAGATGTCTGTTAACCGTTTATTCGTATTTACCTGTCAAAGTCTTTTTGACGCTTAAGGTATAGGAGAAAGTACTTTGACTTCAGAATGAATGTGATTGTCAGAGGGAGAATGATGGACCGAAGCATGCATTTTGTAAAATGATTCTTGTGTTGTTAAATCTTCGAGAATCTTGTTGGAGATGTCTGATTCGGTTCACGAAACAACTTAGCATCATCTAGCAGTAGCAGATTTCACCGTAAGCACTTAATTAACACTAATTTTAATATATTGTAAACAAATTGTAACTGTAAGCTAGGCTATTCCAAAATTCCACAACATATCAGAGGAACCGATAATTTAGCCTGTACATAATGATAAGAGTAGGGGTATATACCACACACCCCTAATAAAAGCACTGGGATTACTGAATCAGAATGACAATTGGGGTGGGTGACGATAAAAGCAGAATTTTCGAATTATTTTGAAGCGAAGTTTTGAGTAAGAAATGGTGCCATTCCTTTTGGGTTATTTTTTTCATTGGGGATGGTACCATAATGCGTACTATTATTATTACAGACAAAAATACCGGTTCCTGTGAATATTCACACCTGACGACCTGTAAAGGGTTGTCAATAGTGAATATGAACAGCTGCATGTAAATAAGTTAGTGTTCTAACTGCATAATTTAATACCGTTCAATTTTATTCTGATATTTTTGTGATAGGGTTATATGTATACATTTAAAATTGCATGGGAAAGAGTTTAGTAATGCAGAGCTCTAATATAATTTAATTTCTCATGTTGTTTAGACATTTATCCATTAACACATGTATAGGTCTACATAATTTAGGAGTGTAATTACTAGATATAAAGTTAATGTCATTCCTTAGCTTGCAAGTACATTCTTAAGAATCATGACAAACAACACTCTTTAAGATACAATTTTCTGCTTTATTACTGTATTCATGGGATAAAAGTCCCCATCCTGTGTTTTATTTGGGATATTTATTCCCATTCATGCTCAAATAGGATATTCACTGCCATTTCATGTTCATTATGGGACATTTCCTCCTATGGGACATTGTATCCCATTTTAAATTTAAATACGGGAGTTAAAATCCTATGGGAGAAATTATATTTTTTCTCCCATGGGATTTTTGGTGGGAGTGAAAATCCCCCAAGTGGGATTAAAAATCCCTCCAAAATCCCATGGGATTTTTTGATTTCAGGTGAAATATCTTAAAAACTACAATAGTTACAAGTGTAAATGTTGGTGCATGTCTTGTGGACATAAAATCCCATCTTTTTTTGTAAAGGGTTTATTTGTATCCTTAATAAAAGGGTTGGCGAAACTCCGGACTTTTGTCGTGTCCGGAGTTAAATGTCGCACTGTTATATATGTTTGTACTTGCTTGAAATATGTATATACAAAATTATCTTGTATTGTTAATATGTAAATGTTTATTTATTGTGAAAGCAAAAAAATAAATGAATTACAAAAAACAAAACAAAAAAACAGCGATCTGTTTTCAGTTTTTGATCAGTATACATGTATCTATCTATCTATTTTTTTTTTACGTTAACGGGAGATAACTCGCGTTTGTTGATGGTATTAAATATTTACAGGTGAGACCGCGGCGAGGACAGCGGGACCGCGGGGGAAGCGCGGGATTTGCAGGGTTACCTGAGATATACCGCGGTAGCTTAATCCCGCGGGGGGAGCGCGGAAAATACGGGATCCGCGCTGGCCGTACTGCTACATGTATACACTTTAGTAAAGCTACATCGCTATTGCCTAAATAGGCCTATATTGGACCTGTTTATTTACTTTCACGCTTTGGACGACAATTTTGACAGATCCTGGGCCTAAGAGCTCCATAGAAACAAACTGAACACAAACGATTACACGTACGTTAGTGGTCTTAAAAATCTTGTGGTCAAATATGGATGGTAATGGGTGATCTGTCGTTGGACCACAGCGCGAGATGAAATGCTCGGAACATAGCTTCGAACAGCTTGTTGGCTTCTAATTCTTTCGACTGACCCGGTTTCTCCATATCGCTTTACTTCTTTTACGAACTGGAAACCTGTGTAAAGTCACCTTTTTGTCATTCACAGTCTTCCCACTGTAATTGTGGCAGTTCGTTGCACAACAGTACAATTTCCCATCACTGTGATCACAAAATACGCCGAGCTGTACCTACCGGAAATGCTCAGAGGACAATCTCCAATATCAAAAGAGCTCCGATTTTCAAGAAAGATAACCTAGTTTTAGGAAGCTGCTATAGTGTTTGGCCTTTTTTGTGCGCCACCTTTTTGACATCATTAGTGTTTTAGTAGTATATTGGCTGGGATCAATCAGTGAAATGTATACTTATTATATATTTATTTGCGCAGTTGCAAATCTAGTTCTATTTTGTATATTAAGTGGTCCCAACCGAACTATGATGTATTTTTTTCTCTGTCGTCATTTGTTTCAATAAATGATATAATCACTCAACAATATTGTTATTTCATTATGATAATAGTCAGCTGTGACAAAAACGAGCTTCGGATTGTCAGAGGTCCTTCCAATATCATACATCGCTTATCTTCAAAATTGTTGAATATAAATGCCATTACGTAATAAATAAGGCAACTGAAATTACACGAACGTGACCTACTTCAAATAGGGCATGGTCAATATAACATCAATCGACCCCGACATATCATGTCTATTTTTATTTACATTTTACTAATTCAATAATCGAAAGGAAGGTTAAATGTTTTCATTAAATGACGATAACTTTATGAAAATTTTTCTTGAACTGTCAACAACTTAGAGCGGGATCAGCGTTTCTTCCCAGAATGCTCTTCGAGTTAGAAACACAAACACGCGTGTAGTTACTAGCTATCGGGTGAATACCTGCATTGCATATATAATGTAACAGATCTTCATCTTTGTTTAGAATAACTCATAATACAACGTTTATAAACAGGGTTTTCCATTCGTTAGAAAACATCATTTTCCGGAAGAAATTATTACAGTTCATTTGAACTCTATTTTCAGAACTCATGCATAGGAGTAAACAAATCAGAAATCGGTAATTTTCTACCTTATTTTGAAAATTAACATGGACAAATCCTATATCACATCTCAGTATGATGAAGATGTCTATCATCATCCATTTGGAAATGAGTTGGAAGAGTTGTAATATTCAAGAAAATTGGTAAAATGAAAATCGTAGTAAATCGGCTGGTCAGCCATTTTAATTAGGCGATGACTAGACGAGGCTGACAACGTCACCTCGTGATTATTATCGAGAGATGTTCTTTCCAGCATAAACGTTAAAACTACTATATGTTGGTGTCCCTCAAAGGGTTTGCTATTTTTAATATATGTCAACGATATTACATAATTCTGTGGATTATTTATTTGCAGGTGCAATTCTTTACAACACACTTGTAATAATTCACAAACTCTAAAAAACAATTTAAATCATAACTTAAAGGAATTAGAAATTTAGTCCCAAAAATAGTTTCTGCGATTTAATCCACAAAATACTTAAGAAAACACCCCCTCCCCAATACAAACACTCCGAATCAGTCCCTTAGAATTCGTTACGCATTAAAAATATGTTAAATTTTCCATTTTTATAAGAATACAAAATACTGTTTGAAGAAATCGTTTTTCTGTCACATAGCCCTGCTATTTTCCTTTAGAGTGATTAACAGAATACATATTGTTGGTTGAAAATTGTTCTTTATTAATGACGATTGTAGAAGTCGAAAACTTATTTTCAACCCCTAAGATAGGGAGAACCTCGAGTATGAAAAGTTGAAAACTACAACTCATACAACCTAAACAAGAATGACATTGGGATCTCTGCATTATTTAAATAAATCTTGTGAAATACAAACATCGTAAAATAGAGAAATAAGGTTGCAACTTAAGGTAGCTATTGATAGCTAGCCCCCCAAAAAAACGCTCATTGAATTTTTTTCAATTTTATTTATTATAACATTTTGACTTTATCCTAAAACATATCAAAAAATCAACAAAAGTAATCAGGTTAATTTTCGAGGAAAGCGAGATTGAAATCCCCTCTTTTGCAGCCCCAAAAGGCAAAAAATGCCAAAATTGAGCAAATTAACACAAAAGCCAATAAAAATTTTATTGACGCCAGAAATATTGTTTGTCATATATAGTTATGTAAATCAAACACAAACAGATAAACAATCAACATGGATTAGAAATTCAAAATGCATCTAAGGAAAACATTGGCATGATTCGACTTGGCAATTGGCCAAATTTACCCTAAATATCCCGTTTCTCAGATACTATCAGGCATACATTTTCTGACAACAACAAAATTCTGCTCATAAAATTTCTGATTTTATTTCATTTTTACAATAAGTCAAGTAGTATCTAAAATATTGAATAGAAAAAAATATACCAAATGAGGTTTAATCTGAAACTATGTCAGATTTTGTAACCCTACCCCCTCCCTTCTAGAAATGAATTTTAAGAGATACAGTCAGCAGAGATAAACTATTGACCTTAAATGATTAAGCATTCCCAAATTACCATATTGAGCATTCAAACTCACAATACTAGAAGTTTCTATGAACCATTTAAGAATGATATATAGTGTGTGCTATTGCAGTTGACCTTTTCGCACTCACAATGATTGCCTAAATATTTAGTTATTTTTCATACAATTTCTTGTAATAACTGGACCAAATCTATTACCTATACATATTTTTTGATAGAAATTTATATCACTATACAGTATAATACAACAAATATGTTTAAATAACCATTTCATATTTCAATAAATAATTAATATCAATGGAAATAGACCCATGGACTGCCCATGGATCACTACATGTAAGTCCATCTGAGTCATCTTGCCCTCACAGATAGGTGTGTCTTTCATAAGTTTAAGATTTCTAATTGTAGTTTCACATGGAACCAAAAACTCACTATTGGATAACTGAGAATGCATGTACATGTATATTGCATTAACTAACTGAAGTTTTCCCCCAGGTGAAGGTCTATGTTCACTGTATGTATAAGGGGGGGGGGGGGTGAATTAGTTCCATTATGAAACTTTTCTAAAAATTTGATTATACATTAATGTATCTATGATGTATGTTTCAACTAAATTTTGAATTACAAGGAAAATCCAAACACAATGATTGAAGTTATAAAATTTATATTCTATCGTGCACATTTTTTACTAATATATCTAAGAAAGAATAATCAACATTGAAATTTCCTTTACATCTATGCAATATTATTGTCTTTCAAAAGGCATGTACTTGTAATATACGAGTACATGTACTTGTTTTCCCTTAAATTCACAATTTAGTTTAAAGTATGTTGTATAACATCCACTGCTCTGAGCTCATATAAGTGTTTAATGTTTTTCATCCAGTCCCAAATTTTGCAGTAGTTCTTTAATCTTCGGAACTTGATCAAACATTTTTTGTGGAGTTGTGGGGGTCCAGGGGATATGTCATCATCACTGTAAATGGAGTACCTGTTCAAAATATAGATAAATATATTTAAATATAGCAAAAAAGATGAATATCTGATATACTCAGAATTGTCTTTACAAATGTTTATCAAAAAAAAATATAGTACCTCTCTTGCTGTTATACTTGTTGACTCGAAATCCACTTCAACCTGCACTGGTCCTATCTAACCTCCCTCGGTCTTCAGGCTGATGCCTAGAAAAAAGATCATCATAATTGATATTTGCACAGTTAGGTCTATATTATACCATTGAGTAATTAGATTACATCAGACAATGTGAATTTTAAAACTGTGTCTCAACACATATTCAGTTAAAATTTAAATACTGATGTTTCAAAATTATAAATTGCAATGAGATGACATGTATATATGTTTTCATAAACTGCCATAGACTTATCATATCTGTTTTATTTACAAAATGTGGGTCAAAAGAAGGGCATACGTGTAGTATACATATCTTACTTATACATACAGTGCATACATTTGCCTATGAGAGGGCATATGCAGACTTGTGATTAATTTACATTATTTAAAAAGGTTTTGCCAACCTACATGTTTGTGTGAAACACGAAACTTCAGGTTTGATATCTTTCTTAGGTCACTGAAATTTCAAAGTAATAGTATATGTATACTATAGTCTAGGGAATTATAATTCAACACATGCCCCCCCCCCTACCACTTTTTATCCGGTTCCCTCATACCCCTAGATAGTAGGTCTATACAGATATTTGTTTTTCATTACTTTTATACATGTAGTTCAAGGTATGTTATTTTCGTAACGGTTATTTTCATAACGATATTATTATTTTCTTGTGAGAGCCCATGTTTACAAATGTGGTATACATTTACATGACATCCGTTCGTTTACAATCACATGCACAGGTGGGAGTTATATTTTATGCACATATGGAATACATATATACATACAAAATAATACATCTACTGTATGTCGTGTGTTTAAACTTACAGATGTTATTATAAATCGCGTTGTGAAATAGCAGAGGAAATGTGAGTTGAACTTTTGAATACAAATTTATGGCATTTTTTTCACTCACCAAACGAAACTATGATTTCGTTGTCCAAGTTGAATGCATCCACCAACTTCCTCTTTTTGCAAGAAACTTTGTTTAGCCTCTCAATGACTGTATAAACAGTATTTAATCTCTCAGCATGCAGCACTCGGACATCACGATGCATCAATCAACAACTTTGTTTACGTAGCGCATCTATGTACATGGATTGGTGGTTGGTTTAACATTTCGATTAGCAAAAAGTTTCACACAGATGAAACATTTGATCTACCATTATTACAGACATTGATGTATACTTATGTGGTATGTGCATATTTTCTGTAGGCGAGTCAGTCACAGCAACAAAACACTTTCGGAACCCCTTTTTGTTTTTCGTCTATTCTATGACGGAGTAAGGAATTCCGGAAAATGAATTCACGTGAAAATACACAATTTTTACTGATCACGTGGTTGCTATCCGTCGCTACCTTAAAAAAATCCAATGACAAGCATCATAAACATTTAAGGTTGTTTTTCTCTCAAGATCTAAATTGGTCCTATTATATTGATACTGGACTTTTGCGAGAAAGACTGACTTTCACAGTCAACGGCTGACTTGGACATTTAAATCTGCGTATAGTATGGAAGCATGATATCGTTAAATATATGTAATATCGAATTGTTGGCATATATTGTATAACGGACAGTATACAGGGAAGTTCTACTGCCTCGCTATTGAGCTAGCTTATTTGGTGATTTCTCTTGATCACGTTACAAAATCATGACAACGTATTTAGCCCTTCTCGCAAACGTCAATGCCAAAAATGGGGTTAAGGTGGAATAACGCACTTGGTGATTTTTTATGCATCAATTCCCCATACATTTATAGGTTGTTTGATTGATTGTATCTTGTTTAACGTCCCCCTCAAGAATATTTCCCTCATGAACATAAAGACGGCACCATTGCCGGTGAAGGGCTGCAAAATTGAGACCTATGCTCTGTACTTACGGCCTTTGAGCAGGGGGGATCTTTATCGTGCTACACCTGCTTACAACAAGCAAGGGCTACTGATGACCTATTCTAACCTGGATCCCCAGGGGAAGGCTGACTTAATTTTTTTTTACGTCTCATCGAGACTTTTCTCTCATATTGAGACGTCAACAGCTGTAGGTGAAGTACCATAAATTTAGAACTGTCCACTGCGCTCAGGGCCGTCGCAGTGAGGGTTCTTTAAAATGCCACCGCACAGGACGAGTTTAAATATATGGTACATGTATTTCACCTCCAGGTAGCACTACTATTGTATCCTGTTTAACGTCCCTCTCGAGAATTTTTCACTCATATGGAGACATCACCAATATCGGTGAAGGGCTTCAAATTTAGGCATATGCTCGGCGCTTACGCGCCATTGAGCAGTGCGGGTTCCTTGGCATGCCACAGCTACTGTGACACGGGACATCTGTTTTTAGGGTTATCTCCGAGGACCCGTGCCATTCACACGGATGCCTCTAGACCACCGCGGCGATTACTAGTGACGTCTCAATATGAACGAAAAATTTGATGTCACTAGTCAATTAAAATTTCCCCCGAGAGATATGGATAAGCTTCATTTGCAGCACAGTTAAGGTAGCATTTAACTCTGAGACATGTAGAAAATGGATCTCATGAAAGTCAAACAATTATTTCTATGATCATGGTAAATATGTCAGTTATGACGGAGGTATACCGTGATACAGGCACTAATGTTTACAATGTTTTTTGATGATCACGTGAGCGGATACAGTAAGGTGAGGTCAACTTTGAGCCAAAGATCAAGGGCAAGACAGCAAATTTGAATCAAGATATAGAGTTCACTGACAAAGTCTACCTCATGCAAAAAATAATGCTTTAACAATCAGAAATTCCGTAAACGCATCTTATATGAACAGAAATGTGGAGAATATGCAGAATTCAGTGCATCTTTCTTATTAATAACCGAATATTAACTATCACTCTCAACAAAAGAGCATCTTTTTTCAAAATCTGCGCAGTGAAAGGAAGAAAATGACATATTACTTGATACACGGCATACTTCTGAACTTTCTGACTGCTGTTTCCAAACGCATAGGTCATTCTAAATAGGGGAGATAATTCTACAGTACTTGGTGATTTAATGGTGTTGCTCCTCAGAGACGGTTGTGATGTCCTGTTTCACCTAAAACTAATTAATGTTACTATACTTGTTCAATATATATTTGAAAATTCACCAGATATAAAGAAGTATACATTTATTTTATTTTATTGTTTTCTCGTACATAATTAGGACTACATGCATATCATACATGTACACGTGTATTGGCCATTTGTGCTGTCGCGAGTCAATGCTTTGTTGAGCATTGTAATAGAACAAACTAAACTAAATCATCAACTAGAACTTTATGAATTGCAGTTCATCAATTTATCTTGGGAGTAAGCCCCTGCTTCGTTTATTTTTTTTTGGTGGGAGGGGGGATTTTGCTGATTTTTTTTTTATCACATCTTGGGGATTTCATTAGGTATACCGATAGGTCAGCACTTTTTGAAAAAATACCCAGATTACAGAGTTGTTTTCTATTTTGAATTGACCTTAGCTTTTTCAGTGTTTAGAAGCATGGGATCCATGATACTTTTTAATATATGCAAATCTGATGATCTTGTTTACAATGGACATATTAAAATAAAATGATATTCGTCCTCTATCTCGTTCAAATCACAAAATTCACACAATCGATCTTGTCTTGCCATTATATCTACATGTTTTATTATAAACTGGTGAACAGACAATCTGAATATTCATAAAAGGGTAATATAATTTTCCGAATTGATTTTCTTAGATAAAACGGAATGCATATCAATAAGGTGTTTACACAAAATGCACTTAGATGATTTATCAAAACATTCATCACCTGACTGCATGAAGTTGTCAGTTAATCGCTGTTTAAGTGTACATAAAGCTGAATAGTTTATAATAGTATTACAATTTTTGTTTGTTTGAAAAAAAAAATCATTTTGATGTTAAGCATTAAAAATAAAACTCATTTAAAATTGGCCACCAAATTGTTTACTAGTGAAATTTTACTTTAAAGATTTAAAGCATCCTAATTTTACACAGACTCAAATTTCACTTTTAAATGGCATATTTTACCTAGAGAATACTTGAAATGTGATATATGTCATAAACTTAGATCAATATCAATATACATCCAATACTAGTACTTGGTAAACAATAACCTATATTTTTTGTACCCCAACCTTTGTTTACATAACAAATAACAAATTCTTCAAAATGTATACGCTTCAAACATTTAAAAAAAAATACAAAGAAAAAATAGAAAAAAAAAAAAAAAAAAAAAAAAAAAACACAAAAAAAACACAAAAAAAACACCCTTAAACTTCCGTTGCTATTTGAACTGTAGTTTGTTATTATACGTATGTCCTTTCTATGTATTTCATTATTCCGAAGAGTTGTTTTAAATTGTCTTATATGTTATTAGGGTAATTATATCATTACATTAGGCGCTATATATTAATAATAATTATGCATTTTAATTCGGACACTATGAATATTTTATTCACATGTATGTGCATATCGATTTTATATTATCTTTTCCCTCACATTTGTAAAGCGCTTTAGAGAACTAATGTTGATAGGGCGCAAAATAAATCTTTTAATTCTGGTATATCCAGGGATCCTTGTTTGCCTAAGTCTTTATTTTGTATTCCTTATAGATTAAGAGATTAATCACTGTTCGTTATCTCCGCATTTGATTTTGATCATTAAAGGAAAAACAAAATCTTTGAGAAAAACGTGAATCGGTCCCTTTAAAATGGGGAATTATAAATTGTACACTTTTGTGAGATAGACGTAAATGTATACGAGATAACAATGCATTTTTTCAATATTCTTTTATGTATTTCCTTAATATTTTAAATATTCAAAAAAGTCTTTGATTTAGGGTGTATAATGGTTTTTTTTTGATTTTTTGTTTTTGTTTTTTGATCAGTTATGAGTAAATGTTTGCTTATTTTCTTGCACACATATACATGTACTAGTATTTTTTACAAAATGAGTGCAACATTTAAGCAATGAAATGTATTACATAAGCACATTTCTCCGTCGTGTCATTTTTCAACATCATTGACAAATTGAATGTTATAAAAATGTGGAAATCAATAGTCAATGCGGATTAAATATAATTCTAAGGCCAAAATTTGATTGGTTTGCTATAAACTTGGGGAATTCCCTTCTGTTCCAAACAAATATGTCCAAGTTGCCCAAGATTTTAATCAATAATGTTATAGTGTTTTAAGCCATTCGTGTTGCTAATGTCACTTCTCTTCGATTTGGACAAACAAAATTGTTTTAAAGAACTAAACGGGAAGGAACATGCACATCTACACAGATCACTGTATCATCACTCTGTATATGTGTATTTGTAGGTATTGTTGAGAGGAAAAGTCCAACTCTCGAGAAATGAAGGAATCTCGATACCCATTAAAATGGTTAAATCATGTATAACAAAGCATTGATACATGTATCTTGTAGGAATTCAAGGTCATTTACCGACATTTAGGTTGATTGATTATATATTGTTTAACGTCCCACTCGAAAATTTTTCACTCATATGGAGACGTCACCACTGCCGGTGAAGGGCTGCAAAATGTAGGCCTATGCTCGGCGCTTACGGCCTTTGAGCAGGGAGGGATTTTTATCGTGTCACACCTGCTGTGACACAATACCTCGGTTTTTGCTGTCTCATCCGAAGTACCGCCCCATTTAGTCGCCTCTTACGACAATCAAGGGTGTACTGAGGACCTATTCTAAACCGGATCCCCACAGGAACATTTAGGTTGACATTGCAGACAAACAGACATGCCAAAAATAATAAAAAGTCAAACAATTTTTGATTTACTATGCTTATAATTACTGACATAATTAAGGTAACTCATTCCACTAAATTTGTATTTAATGGCTCGTTAAAATATGAAGTATGATTTCACCATCGAAAAAGTTATAGAAGCTCTCAAGTATTTTATATGATTTTTTTGTGTGATTTATCCCGGAATGATAAAAACGGCACTTTATTTGCAAATAAGATACTATATAGTTCAAACTTTGCTGTGATTTGATGCAGAATATGAATATATAAGAAAACATGCCTAAACGACTCAGATAGACGTTCAAATATTTTAGATAAAAAAATATTTATGAAAATTGAAAACGTTATTTGCTACATGTAATATTTTTTTTAAATCTATGGATAAAATTTTCAAAAAACATGTCAATTTGTAATAAGATATATATATTTTAAAAAGAAATTGAAATGAAATGGTCAAAATTCAGAAATATTACGATTTTTCTAATTTGAACCAAGCCCAATCGGAATTGTAAAAAAGTAGTCAAAGAGAACATTATAATCAGAAAACTACATCCCCTTGATGTAAAAGTTTTTGCAAATTAAACGACTTTATAAGGAAAACTAATTTCTTGATGAACAGTGCATACAATTAGTAGTAGTATGATTATTTTAGTAATTTCGATCGGGATCGGTACTTTTTTCTTCAGTTTGGAAATAGTGATTATATATAAAATTTGGACATTTCGTTTCAATTTCTTTTTAAAATATATTTCTTCGATATCTTTCTGTTCCGACTAACATGTTTTTGAAGATTTTATCCGTAATTTATGAAATGGCTAATAGATGTTTTCAAACCCTAGGGCGCATATGACGTCACAAATAATGGCGCGTAAAATAGCAAAAGTAAATATACATGTGAACGAGTGGATTGGTTCATAAAGTTTATTCACACAAAAAAAGGTGGCAGTGTACATGGAAACCTGTAACATAAAGAAGAACAAGTTGTACATATGACTGCACTAAAGCACAAATAAACATGTATAGAATAAATGAGTAAACAAGAGAATATATCATGCGAGCTATCATTGAGAAACATTAATAGGGGCACTACCCCAAATGGCTCGTGTACTAGGGTGCATATGATCTATACTCAGTTTTGTGTGTAAACAGACTTGACTTACATATCCTTAAGATAATGTAGGTAAGACTACATAAATACATATACTACTTCAAGCGTACTATTATGTTACCTAAAGTATAGTACAACCCTATGTGTCTTGATTTCTAACAAAATAGTATTAATGTGTAATAATACAAACACAGTACATCACCTATGTAACTATGACTATCAAGACCTTTGACTAGAAATGCACATTTACAAACATTCCTCACTCATAACTTACAATGACTATTGTGAGAGTAGTCCCAGTTGATACCAAATATTGTGCCTGGATTTACTAGATATAAAAAACATGGTCTGACTAAATAAACAATATAACTAACCATTTCTGAATGTACATGACATGTAATAATGGCTAAATAATACAGCCAAGTCACTCTCACAATTTGGCATCTAGAAATATTCATGAGTATTATTCAAAACCTCAATACCTATTTGGGACTAGTTTCATATATGTGATGTAACAAACAAATAAAAGAATACATTTTGGCGGGAATACACATACAGTAAACAGTGGCTATCTGTGTAACGTATTTCTAAGTTGTAAACTAAGACAACTAATATACAAAAGATATGCATAACTGCCGTCATCTAAGACATACTAAGCTATCAAATTATCAAGTAAAACTTACCCAACATGCGGCTAAAGAAAGCAGTAGTTCACATTCATGGAACTCACGCCATGTGATGGGAACTCTATATACAGTGCCTAAAAACAAAACCCAGAATACGGAAAAATATGTTCCGGCGCACTCTACTACATACATATCGCAAGATTTGAATTTCATCGCTTTCAAACTCGAAAACTACGCAAAATATTTCATTAAAAACACATTTAAAGTAGTTTTAGGCATGGAAAAAATTAATTTTGCTGAAAAAATGAAAAAGTTTAGAAACATGCGTTGTGTCCTTTAATAAAGGCACTGTTAACAACATTTCATAACCCAATTATGTAAACGTCCCATAATGTCATTATCATAATCCTCCAAAGACACGGGTATTCGGATGGTAATTCACAGAATTTAATCTGATGTTGCGAATGACCACCATTTCCATTCACAAAAGTTTTTCAACAACGCCTCATTCATGCCACTAAAGTGTTTAAAAATGCTTTGGGTGGTATTCCAAATATTGGTTAAACCAATGTCACTGGCGGATTTGGTAAAAGACGAAACGTCTCTCCATTTCATCGCAGACATGCGCGATAGGTGACAAATCGGGAAACAGCTGGTCAAGACAAGGCATCAATGTTCTATTAGTCACTTCTTACACGTGCGATATACGCTCTTGTGTTGTCTTGCTGCAACGTGGTGTGATTTCCTTGTCTGCGCATGAACGGGATGGTCACATGGCGATGAGTAATTTCATCTCCATAGCGTACACCTGCAAGTCTATAGAGGGGTGTGACGGTCGACAGTATGTATCGTGAGGGTATATGAATATCGTCGCCGCCGACAATGTGTGCCTAACGACAAGTACAAGTGTAAAATTGTGTTAGCGTGAACGCGTTGCTTGTCGGCGCGAAAGCGTGTTGCTTGTTGGCGCGAATGCGCGTTGCTTGTTGGCATGACGGCGTATTGTGACTAACGCACAGTCACGCTTTTGCAAATGGCCCTATCCGAACACCATAATAAACGCATACTTTAGTTGCTTCTCATTTCATGTGATTGTTTTCATTTCGAGGTCAGCCTATTTCCCAATGCATCGTCTGAAAAATGTTCTTGACCTTAAGAAATGAGATCTAAATACAAACACGTTCAACGTGATAACAAAATTGAAATTTTAATCTTATATTACAACAACAAATGAAACAGGAATAATAATGATATACTTGAATAACGTTTGTAGTAAAACTAGAAATTTGACAGTTTTGTATCTATGTCAGTCAATCTAATTAAAATCAAATCCTAAAATATGCTCACAATCGCTACAATAGGATCTGACATAACTCCATAGAAGGTCACGTCTTCATGACCTTTGGCTTGGAATATTTATGAAAACTATCAGCCAGTCAGATTGTGCAATACAGACAATGATGGCTATTTAGGCGGTTCCCGGCAATTCGTAAACAAGTTGCCGTAATCTATCTCCCACGAAGTTTATTCCACATTATAAAATTGCATATTCTCACACAAGGAATTTTAAACTTTCCCAATAATGTCTAGTCTATTCCGTTCAAACAAACAACAAAATGTACGATATAAATTACATGGGTACATGTACGATTTGAATAGTTTTCAAGATGGTTTACTTAATTTACGCGAGGAATATAACGCGAGTCGACGTAAACGGTGTACTGTGAAATCACCAAACCAAACAATCGCAGAGTATACGGCACGGATCTAAGAAGTCTGATTTTAATCAGATTGCTTTGTCAGTACGCGCAATTTTGTTTTTCACGCTGTTGTTGTTGTTTGACGTCGCTTGCTTCATCATGGTTTGGGGAATTAAAGAGCTAGGTACGTTTGATATCATAACTAGGCCCTGTAAAATACTTCAAAAATGAAGAACAATTATCAATACAAATCATTGATATATATGAAGTTGATGATCCCTAGTATTTATAATTACAAACATATAGGCGGATCTAGGTCTCTTGTACAAGCTCCGGTCAGCTCAGTATATTCCGTTACGCTACAACGCTAATATCATTACTCGTAGGGGAAAGTAGTCCCGGAGAATTTGACGCTGTACGGAGTTTGTCTCTTGTACAAACTCCGTGCAGTGTCAATTCCCCGGGACTACTTTCCTCTACGAATAATGATATTGGAGTTGTAGCGTAACGGAATATACTGAGCTGACCGTAGCTTGAATGTTGAGTACTATTCAAACCTATCCGGAATCCGGAAAATAAACGATTTTCTTCACTTTTTCTACCTTTTAGGAGAAAATTCCATGTGGTCACCTGCATCGGCCACAAAAAGCAGTAAACTAGAGATAGATTATCTTCAAAAGAAGTAATTGTGCATGTTTCGTTCTGACCGTTGGCTGTGGCCAATTTCTTTTTTTTTTTATTATTATTTTGATATCTAATCAGGTGTTTGATTTTGACGTTTGTGCACAGGCGGATCACCGTGTAGCGCATAGCAACGCATTGTACATACAGTGATATAAGAAAATTAATCACAACTTAATGTACTTGGTATTGTTTTAGCGACCATAATGATATAATGTATTAATAATTACAAACTAAAAAAAAAATATCAGTTTATGAACAAATCCAGTTCGGGTCATTGAAATGCAAACAGCAACTGGACCGAATAAAATGCAATACTAGACCGGGTATGATGCACAGTTGTAAACCAAATCTTGTCTTAATTTCTATAAATGTGTAAAAATGAAATGTTCCTGTCGCTTATAAAATCATAAATATGCAATAATAATGCCAATATAAAGGTAAATTGGCTAATCCAACAGTTTAATACACATCATCTAAAAATAGTATTGAACATACAGTACGGACCAAAAATCTTTGTATAAATAGATTTCAAATGAGCTGTTCCAAGCAAAACAGTTTTAAAACGTCATAGTGAGAAATGTGACGTCATTTTTGCATACTTTTAAGTGCTTGTCTCAGAGAAAAACAGGCAAAATCAGAAAAATATTCGAGAAGGGGGGTCAAAACTTTCCAACAATGATGATATTTTTTTGATGTATGGTCTAAAGTGAGTCAATCGTGAGACCAAAATATAGGTCAAGTTCATTCTATTTATAGTAACACGAGCAAACTGCATTTCGGTCAATCCCTAGCTTCCCTAGATAGAAAATGGTTTAAAATTACCCATTTTTGCGATAAATTGAATTAGTTAATATCAGTTTTATGAATCAAAACTTATTGATATGGTGAAATAAACAGTCTAATGTATTATTTGCGACTGTTGGATGATTTTTCATGTTTGACGCATTAAAAGGGGGGTGCGACAAACATGGCTTACTATTTGAGATGTTCATTGTTAGTCAACTTTGAGCACCTGTATCGTGTAAGGTAGACAACTATTTTAATTGGTAGTATTTCCATATTGTTTAGATACTTAAGATATACAATGTATTAATAATTATATTATGGAGCTTGGCAAATAATGAGAAGTAGCTGAAAATTGCCATAAATAGTAGCTATATTCCGACTTATTTGAAGAAAATTAATTTGGTTGTAAAACCGTTTCTTTTAATGATTTCTAAACAATTTTTTTATAATACTCATTCAAAAACATTTATATTATCATTTCTAAGCTCGGAAATAGTAAAAAAAAAAAAAAAAGGTCGAAAAAACATGATAAATATACTTCTTCTGTATAAATCGAAATGGGGATTCCCCGTGTAACTCTTCAAAAAAGGAGTCTCAAAAGGTATACGAGAAATGCTGGCATCGTCTGACTTGTAATTTTTGCAAATGTTTTGGAGATAATAGCTTTATTTGTGGAAATTTTGGTCATTTCGAAGATTCTGACACTTCATAGTTGATTGATTGTCAGAAAGATACTTCTGCACACCTATGTTCATCAAACGGTTCGAAATATCCTTATTGATTCTGTACCGGACCAGAGTTTTTTGCGTTACCGGACAGTTAAATATGTCAAAAACAACGAGACCATTACGGCATATATTGGAAAAGAACACGGACAAATGCAGTGTTCTAGACAATTGCTCTTCCAGAAAGGTGAAGGCAAATTGAGGTGCATCACCAATGTTTTGGTATCGGTCAAGGGAGGCAATTCAGGTTGAAGCTGGTAAGGGAACTTTACATAAATTTGTGTTTACAATGTCCCACTCCCGGCTCCGGCTCCCCGAAAAATATTAGCTGGGTTTTTTGATGTTTTTTATAAAGTGTGATGCCAAATCTGTGGGTTTTGTAGCAGTAATTAGGTGGTGGAAAATGTCTACACTGAGGAAATGTTCATGTAGTGTTATACAGTATTACAGAGACCTTCCATAGGAACTATCAAATCTTCAGAGCCAGGGACGTTTTTTGTCTAACACTCAGACAGTAAGAAAAGGAGATTAAAGATCTGTAATTTATTCCAAATTTTAAAAGCCAGTCACATTCCATTATTTCAATAGTGATTGGGGGTAGGGTGGTTGAGAAAGAATAGAGGGGAAAATTCCAACTCCCACAGAAGGTGGAAAAAAATCTGAACAGGAAATATGAGTAATTTGCTTTCGGTCATTGAATACTACATTCATTCAAGGAAAAGTATAGCGTAAACCTTTTTTAATGCACTGCTTTTGTTTTTGCTTTTGTTTGAACAATTAACCCGCCATGAAACATGATGCGGAAAGTAGGTAAATTCCCTAACTGAAAATATGTCAGGATCAAGGAACAGTACCAGTATATCATCTGATCTGAACACCTGATATCAAATTCATATTGCTCCTGCACACTACTGTCTGAGGTATAAAATCATTCAAATGTATGTAGTCAAATCTAAAGGCATAAATTATAATAACATAAAACTACAAACATATATAACTATGTCATATACCAAATTTGCTACAACCTACCATTTATCACAGTACTGTATCCCTTTTTGTAAGAAAATTCTTAATGGAATTTTTTACTTTATTGCAGGGTATAAAGCAATGCAGCATTATGCTCAAGCAAATTGAGGTATTCTTTGGCATGTTTGAATGTACCTACCAGTATTGAGGATGATATACAAGTAGGTAAAATAAATGCATATCCTGTACTAATTCTACAGTTATAAAATTGATTTTCAATCTGATGCCCAACTGATCAAATAAACCTGAACTAGCATATACATGTATGGTCTGAAAATGATAACTTATTTTGCCTTTGTTTGTTGCTTATTAATGAACCGGTTTTCAAATACTTCTCGTGTCTAAATATATTTTTACATTCAGAATGTCGTAAAAGTGAATTACATGTGAATTCTAATTATTAATCATAATTATCCAAGAATTTGTTTTTAACATGTCTGGCTGTCTTTTTGTCCTTATTCTGACAATGAAAGTCTTACAGAGTGTTTTGTATGTATATATATAATAACCCCCCCCCCCCCAATTTAATCTTTTCAGAGAAAGTTTTCATTAAATGTATGATTTTTACTTATAGTGTAAGAGAATGAACCAAAGAAAACAAAGAAACTGTGAATGAGTGTCCAAGGTGTCACATTAGAGGCAATGGAAAATCTGCACATAGATGAACATTATCTGAAGTATAGTTATGGATCTGATAGCAATGTTCAGTATCAGAAGAGACCTTGTCAACGATGTACATGTACTATAATGCGGTGTACATTAATATTTCTTAATTCTACAATTGTTATAGATTATGGTATAATACATGATGGGATTATATTTGTCTATTATATACACATTGCATGTATTTAATTTTATGAATCAGACTAAAAATGTAAATTTTTGTGTTTCTGTTAACATGTAAGTCAAAACTGAAGTAGGCTGGTAGAATATACATTATAATTTTTTTTCTCAAACTTTTATTTTCAAAAGAACACTAAGAGACAATCTAATCACATTCTATATTTTTAAAGTTACAGGTACATTACCATATTTGATTTGAGGGGCTCAGTTTTTACAGTTAATGGTACTTTTAAATATGCTTGATATTAATTGCTTTGAAATTAGTACAAGTGTGAACTTCAAAACAATGTTTATTGAAAAATCTCTTCGACAATATATATTTTATTTTAAATTCTAGGGTAGGAGGTATAATTTCAAAACAGTGGAAACACAGTAATTTTCATTTTAGGCCCCATTGTCATTAAACATAATGCAAGGATTTTGTAAAGAACTGAATTTTTCTCTCAAAATGCTCCATAAGATAGGTTAAAGGTTGTTAAAACTTAGTGGATGAAAATTTGTTTTTTTTTATTTGATATCATTGTTTTATTTTTACCTTCAAAACATAAAACTTGTAGTGAATGATTGAAGCTTAATCCAGATAAATAAAATTTAATGAAAGTAAAGGCCATATTCAAAGTCACTTCTTTATTACAAATAGATCGATAGAAACCCAATGAATGAAAGTCATGTTTAAGGTCGCATTTACATGTAAGGTCAAATACATTTCATGCAAATGATGTTTTTATTATATTACACATGTTAAATCTTGCACAAAAGTCAATCTCATGAAATAATCATTCTGTCCATGTTCAGGGATGAGGTTAAATTTATATATTACTATACTGTATCTATTTCTACTTCAGTAATTCTACAAGATCCCTCAAACATTTAGACAGCTTTGATTGTTATGGATTTTTAAATCTTATGTACATTGTTAAAAAATATCTCTGTAGATTGTTTCATCTACAAGATATTTAAGGTAGCTCATTACACCAAGGCTGATATCACAAGTTAGCAATTTGAATGTTTTGTGAAATTGTTTTTATCGATTGATTTGGTTGCATGTCTATCATTGTGGCTCAGAGAATAAAGCATTGGGCTGGTGAAGCTTAGATCCTGAGTTCAAATCCGCCATAGGCTGTTTTTCATAGTTGATGATATTAATTTTTAAAATCATGTTATTTTTATCCAAAATTGCATATTGTCTGCCTTTTTGACATATATACTTATGATGTATCATATCCTTCATGATGGAATCATTTTTGTGCTGATTTGAAAAACTCTTTAAGTTGTAGTGAGCCACCTTAACTCTCCTTGAAAGAAGATTGGTGTATTGCTTTGCACATATTGGTCTATCTCTCAGTTGGTTCATAGACAGACATGGTATTAGAAAAGACTTTTCTGTATAGGTTTCCTAAGGCAGGCTGATGTATCTTAGTACATAACCCCTATTCAATTTTATGACACTTGGTTAAAGGAGTTGGAGTAACATAAATATCTTTAACGATCAGGGAATCAGATTTATGTGGTCAAACATGTGGATTATTTTGAAATTGTGCATATTAATACAGTTTTGGTGTATAATTACTATGATTTGTATAAGATACTTTGAATTACCAATTTCAAAATTAGTATTTATTAAAATTTTCTTAAAATGAGAATGTTTTTTCCTTTGGTATTGATATAATTGTTGGTATGGTATGTGAAATTCATTGTGTGGTGGATTTTATCGACTTTGTCAGATTTCCTAATGGTAGTCTCTTCGCATCCCTTGACGAAATGGACAATATTATTTGCCGAGCTCAATATTTTTACGAGTTGGCCATATATGACAGAGCTTTTACTAAATGAACACAAAACCCTCAAACTTGGCCTACCTTGGAAGACTGATGGATATTATTTGCCGAGCTCAATATTTTTACGAGTTGGCCATATATGACAGAGCTTTTACTAAATGAACACAAAACCCTCAAACTTGGCCTACCTTGGAAGACTGATGGATATTATTTGCCGAGCTCAATATTTTTACGAGTTGGCCATATATGACAGAGCTTTTACTAAATGAACACAAAACCCTCAAACTTGGCCTACCTTGGAAGACTGATGGATATTATTTGCCGAGCTCAATATTTTTACGAGTTGGCCATATATGACAGAGCTTTTACTAAATGAACACAAAACCCTCAAACTTGGCCTACCTTGGAAGATGTATCATGCTTAGGATGTATCAGTGTACAAAGTTTGATGTCGGTCAAGGAAAGGAAAAGATGCTGAATCAGCTATTTTTTGGGGGTACCCATAATAAAGGCATCGGTACTCGATTATGATAAAATATTTTCACCTCATTTTTAGTTTGATTTATAGCATAGAGGAGGTACTTTTTTTAAGTCTGTCCAGAATTGGACTGCCTATTTCAGTTATCTATATTTCGGGTATCGAAAATAGCTGAAAAAGCTGTATTTTGGCTTGATAATTGAGACCAATATGCCTGGAATAGGTGGCGCTGTATAAAAAGAACATGCATGGATATTTCACTGAAATGTTTTGTAAATGGAGATAGAACCCATAGGTGATTCTCCATGTAAAATATCACAAGGATTGGTAACATGTGCTTCTGGACTGTTTTGCATGGTTTTATCTGAGACAAGCACTTAAAGAAAAACGTCATGATTACCAATCACAAGTAACTGTCATATTTGATAGAATGTTCAAGTCTTCTCTTGGGTTCATGAATTACTGTTTAGCAACGTTTAGGCCTTACAACTATGTAAAAAAAAATAGCATCTGTATATATTATGCATGATTACCGGAAATTACCGTTAGAATCAAGAGTTATAGATCTACTTGAAATGTTATTAATATATACTTGATGAGTACATATATCTATACAGGCGCGTAACATCGTAATTTTTTTCTTCAAACAATTATAAAATTCTTTTTTTTTAAAGGGGGGTGGGTAGTTAAAAATATATTATTTTACATTCATTGATCATACCCCCAATGTGGTTGGTAAAATGTGCTAATATCATAAATAAGCGGTGAGCTGAGAATCGATAACCCAAGTATTTCATTTTCAAAATATGTTATATGACAAAGAGAAAGATTTTCAAGTTTACATCATGAGGATGGGAAAGAAAGACTGACAGATTCAGAGACACATAAACAGAGAGAAACTTTATCGAAATCGAAAGTGATAATTTCATTTTAGGATGCCATGTTTTGGTCTTAAATATTTGGGACAAGATCAAAAAAGCTCAATGATTATTATATCCAGTTTAACCCTTGACCTTTCACCATGTGACCTCAAATTCAATAGGAGTCATATACTCCTTAGGATGTATCAGTGTACAAAGTTTGATGTCGGTCAAGGAAAGGGTTCTCAAGATATTGAGTGGACAATATATTCCTATCTCCAGAGTAGATTGACCCTTGACCTTTTCACCTGGAAAACGATAGTGGTCCTCTTCTACTCATAACTAACCCACATATGAAATATAATTATGATCAAGTGATTGGTTCTCAAGATATTGGGCGGACAACATGTTGTCTACCGACCGACCGACAGATGCAAAGCAATATGTCCCTCTTCTTTGAAGGGGGCATAATTACACTACATGAACTGACAAAGCTAGTAACAACATTGTCTTTCTTTGTAAGGCTCATTATTACAACTGTATTTCAAACGAACTTGGTATTAATTCCACTTTTGGTAATCGCATTTATACTCCAATTGCCATTTCAAAAGATGAAATTCTTCACATTTAATATCTCAGTCAATGGGTTGAATGAATATGAGTTACCGTACCTATACTGGATTCCTAAACTACATAAAAACCCTTACAAAGATACATTACGGGCTTCAGTAAGTGCTCTACCAAGCCCCTATCTTTGCTCCTCACGAAAATATTAACAGTTGTGAAGGAGAAACTTCAAACTTACTGTGCGACTACATATGCCAGAAGTAGTGTTAACCAAATGTGGATTCTAAAAAACTTTTAGTAAACTTGAAATCGCAAAACGTTCCCAACTCAATAACATCAAAATCTATGACTTTTCAACACTATACACGACCATTCCTCAAGATAAATTAAAGACTAGACCTTTTGACATCATAGACAGTTGCTTCGTCAACAAAGATGGAAAAAGGAAATATTCATATCTAGTGATCAGTCATCCAAAAACTTACTTTGTTAAACACCACTCTGATTCCACGCACAAGTACAAGTTGGAATACAAAATATGCTAGAGTTCCTCATTGACAATATCTTTGTGGTCTTTGGTGATCAGGTCTTCCAACAGTCTGTTGGAATTCCCATGGGCACGAATTGTGCTCCTTTGTTAGATGAACTGTTTCTATATTCATATGAAGTAAAATTTATTCAAAAACTTCTACGTGAGAAGAAAAAAATATCTTGCTGTGACCCTCAATTCGACATTTAGATATATCGACGGCGTTTGCTCTATTAACAATGATAACTTTCATTCATATGTCGATTCGATATATCCTTGTGAACTCGAAATAAAAGACACCACAGAGTCGTCCACTTCTGCTTCATACCTAAATATTTAATTGAAGGTAGACATTAACGGCAAACTGACAACTCAACTGTATGACAAACGAGATGATTTCAGCTTCTCCATCGTCAACTTCCCATATTCATGTAGCAATATTCCATTATCACCTGCATATGGTGTTTATGTCTCTCAACTGATTCGATACGCTCGAGTTTGTTCTGCTTATGGTCAGGTTTTAAATCGATGCAAGCTACTGACAAACATGTTGATGGTACAGGGGTTTTAACAGTCTCGATTGAAGTCAGCATTCCGCAAACTCTATGGTCGCTATAAGGATCTAGTTGGTCAGTACAACCTATCATTGGGTCAAATGCTGTCTGACGTGTTTCATACCGATTGTTAGGTCGTTCTTGACACACTGATTTTGACTACGGATAAATCCGTTTAGCTCATCAGGATATAGGGCTCACGGCGGGCGTGACCGGTCGACAGGGGGTGTTTACTCCTCCTAGGCACCTGATCCCACCTCTGGTGTGCCAAGGGATCCGTGTTTGCCCAACTATCTATTTTGTATTGCCTATAGGAACTATGAGATTGATCACTGTTCGTTATCTTCACCTTTCATAAGAGTACTCGCGTAAAATAAGGAATCAATAGTAATCATATCGAAAAAATAAGTAAATTCTAGATATAAAAGCCATCATAACACAGCCAATGAAAACTGAATTTTATGAAATTCAAATAAGATTTTAATCATTGCATGTGGGCGGATTATCATCAACATGTATGTACGTAAATTACAGAATTGAAAGTATTTAGAACTATTAGTATTCACTGATGTACATCAACAACGATTTTAGTATACAAGGGCATTTCATAAAAGTTAGATTTTTCATAATAAGCATTTGATGAATTTATTCCATCTACGTCCATCCTGATTAAAGCTTTCTTCAGGAGCTCAAACCTAAAAGAAAAGAAAAAAAGCATTGTTTTAAATGGTGAATAAGTAGACCTAACTCCTACATCCGTACAAAAATACCACTGAACAAACACAGCCTCTGTTAATAAAAAAGGTCTTATGTTTGAAACGCTATGGCCATGAAATGGTTTAAATCTCCAAATAATTTCATCAGGATTTTACGTTGTACTCGCAGCTTTTAAAACATGAATGAATTATAGTTCAGACAGCTGCTGTCATATTGTAGCTTTTGTACTTTTACGTGGAATACGTCTATGAAGCAACTGTCTCTGGTGTTTGGAGATTTAGTCGATCCATGAATAATTAAGGACACATGACACTCCAAAAATGTTACAGAATTCTGTAAAGTTATTTTAAGAGGGTGTCCATTATGATATCAGGCAGAGGTCGGCACATACTATCTCTCAGATTTTCATGGAACTTTGTGCCTACTGACCCCAATATTAAATTTGCGAAATAAAACGTTTCTATCAGGTTTAGTTTGGGTTCGACATGGAAAAACAACTTTGAGATAATTTTCGGTGCAAAAAGGTCACGAAATATTGGGAAAAAAGTGCTATGTTTGAACAGCTCTAAAGTGTCATATAACTAAGAAATAGAGAAAAGCAATATTTTATATGTTAGATATACACTATATGCAATAACTAAGAGGAGTTTTGTGTGTGTATTCATCCATCCAATGAATGAATTTATTAATTGTTAAAATTGCACATATTTCACAGCATACACTGTATATATTTTACAAGATAATGATCAAAATTTAAGATATCATAAAACCCAATACAATGTCTTAAAAGAAATAAATTAAGTATAACCAGAAACTTGAAGAGGTGTATTTCAAGTTACAAAAATAAATTCAGTGGAAAAAGCAAGGTTTGATGGTGAAAAGTTGAACTGAAATCTCTAAATTTTCAATAAGTGCAAAAAGGTCAACTACTTTAATGAAGATTGTTGAACTACATACATAGAAATAAATATGAAGTAGATATAACCAATCAATGATTAAAATTCACGAAAAATTACTAGGACCTATGAACATTGAGAAATAAATTCCATGTCTTTCTATACATTCTATACAATGAAGGCAAAAAAAAAATGCCTATGTAAATCATTATATAAAATTTTACAATGTTAATTTTCAGAGGTCATTTCTGACACAGGATTTGATATAATAGTCAATTAATTAACAAACATATATGAAGTTAAAATTATCAGTAAATCAAATTGTAATCAATTGCCTATCATGAAGAATCTTAATTCATTCAGTCACATTACAAACTTAACATTGGCAAATCCCGTGGGGATGAGGGATGGGGTTGGAACACACCCTCTCCCTTTCTATGGGACATCTAGATAGTTATTTAGCATTAACCAGAAATTTCTTGACTCTCTTGTAAAGCATTTCCATTTGCATTCATGAAATAACATACCAGATTCCATTTTCTGCCTACATCAGATTGACAGGACTTGCTTTAATGCATGTTTACTCTGATGTTGAAATATTGACCACTTCCAGATACAAAAAATGTTTGTTGAATTTACCCAGTGGCGGAAAATGTTCAAAAAGTATCTTCAACTGATGCATAAAAGGATAACTAGCAATGAATAATAAACATATCTACTTTATCAATTCATCGGATATGACCTAATGCAGATCTTAGATAATTTTTCTGGACCCCCCCCCCCCCCTTCAAATCACTGGATCTGCCTCTGTTTAACAAATAACAATAAACAAATCATGTCTTAATGCCTGGTACTTAGTAGCATGGTTTGCAAAGAAAGAGCTAGTGCATATTTCTGACATTTGTTACAAACAAACTTTCCCCCTAGAAATTATGAAAATTGCAACTGAATTTATATTGATACATGTATATTAACAATTAATACATTTCACAGTATGGAATCTTATATTGCCACCCAACAACTCTCTTTTGAATATTGGTTCAGAAACAGGAATAAAATTTGTCACTTCAAAAAATGAGATATGCTGCAACCATAGAGTTAAAGTAGTGATCATCATTTGATTATCTTTGTCAGCTGCAAAGTGTTTCTATGAAATAACTGTCAATAGATCTAGATTGAAGTGGAGCTATGAGTTCTACAATTCCCCTTATAACTTCACAAGTCTTTTGTCTGTAGTAATTCTGTGTTCTCTCCAAAGCCTCTTCCTATCTTGGACTCAGCTCAGATCTAAGTAACAAAAGTTGTGTGAATTAATGGAAATAAAATGATGAACATGTTTAAATAGCACTGTAAGCAATGTACTAAGAAAGTCAAGATCATGTTTGATATAGTCGCAAGGTCAAAGGTCATGGTATAAAATAAATTCTGGTCATTAGACATTTCATGTGAAACAAACTAACCCAATACCTTATCCCTCAAGATATAACAGATCTGGTAATTATGAATGTTTTTCAAAAGTAGGTCAACATGGTCAAAGTCAGAAGTTCAAAAGTAAAGCTCTTTTCATTAGTAATCTATAATATGTGAAATTTATATCAAAGCCCAATCCAAAATGGTTGAGAAACTATATACCAGTTTAAAGTTTTTGAAAATCATGCTATTTTAAAGACTAAGGTCAGGTACTAAATTGTCTGGTAATAAAGAATATACACATTTTGTATATCATTATGTAAAATATCAATATAATAAAATCTGGGTTAAACTTCAAAACGAAGGTCACAATATCAAACAGCATGGTATGAAATGAAAGCTCTTGCCATAAGATATCTAAATACTAAACATAAAAGGCTAGCCTACTTTATATATAGTTCAGGAGAATTGCCTACTGTAGGTTATATTTTCTTAAAAGTAGGTCAAACACAAACGTAAAAAAAATGATACAGAAAGAAATGTCTTATTACAAGAAATAAAAATATGAAATATAAGAGCCCTATTACTAACATGAGCAAGCTCCAGACAGACATGACCTAGTATTTGAAATTATCTAAACAAGAATTGTCTGAAGAGAGTTTAAAGCTTGTCGAGTAGGTTAAAATCTTTGATAACAGTCATGAATTAAAAATGCATATATGTGTTGTGTGTGGCATGGTGGCATCACATAAAACTTGAATATGAAGGGTCAAGGTCGTAAGGTAAAAATGTTACTATCATATGACATAAAGAACACAGATTTCTGAAATATCCAAACCCCATCTCTAACAATTCTTATGTTATTGTCAAAGTTAAAGTTTTTATATTCTACAGTATGTCTGTCAAGTGAGTTAAAACAAAAGGATTGTGACATCATAACTTTGGATGCCTGTGGTCAGGATTTGTCTCAAGAAATATACATGTCAAATGTGGAATTAAGCCCTTATCTGTAATATTTCTAAACTTATATAATTTATGAATTATGACAATATGACAAGGTCAGATGTACCATGTTCTGAATTTAAAATCTTTTGATTGAAATAAATATACTCACTGATACAGTCTGATAATTGGCTTGCAGTAGGGGTGAAATGACTATCATTATTTTCCAAATCTGTAATGAAATGGGTGTTTTATTCATTATCAAGCTAATACTAATACTAATACACATTAGATCTGTGTGCATGCATATCAATCATCAGATTTTGTGTCATGTTAAACCATCTGAATTTTATAATCCATTCAACTTAAATTTAGAGAAAGAAACAAGTAAATTAAGGATATTTAATAGTACTATTGTAAATTTGTACATAAAGTTACTACATCAACCTTTACCCCCCCCCCCTTTCCACACACACACACACACACACACACACACACACACACACACACACACACACATAATGGTTCTTATAGTTGCATAATTACATGAATATATATCATTATTTTTTTTATATTATATTTATTATTCGGTTTTTGTCACATACATACATGTACATATAATACCCTCTCACACGATTCATTCATTCTTTCTTTAATAGTTATTAAATCTGGGAACCCAGAAAACAAACACATTTGAAAAGTAGCTAGTAAAAAAAAGATCAGTCAAAAATAATCTGATCTAATTTTAATATATATTATTTTTTATGCATGCATGCTGATATGTACATAGCTTGCAGGACAATAAACATTTTTATAAACACTTACTGAAATTTTCACCACTTTCATCTTGTTTTTGTGTGATTCTATTGTTTCTTAATTCAATGATTTGTGGATGAACATGGTGTCGTACAGATTTTAAAAATCCCTACATTAACCTCCCCCCCCCCCGACTGATTCAATGTTTTTTTTACTGTAGGGATTTATCATTTTAATCATTATTATTATACCCCCCGCAACAAGTTGTGGGGGGGGGGGGGGGTATACTGGAATCGGGTTGTCCGTCTGTCCGTCCGTCCGTCCGTCTGTAGACGCAATGGTTTCCGGACTCTAAAGCATTATCCTTTCCACCTACCGTCACCATATCATACATATGGACTACCCATGGGATGAAGATGTTCCCTATCGATTTTGGGGTCAATAGGTCAAAGGTCAAGCGCACTGGACATCGAAGTAGCAATATGGTTTCCGGGCTCTAAAGCGTTATCCTTTCCACCTACAGTCACCATATCATACATATGGACTACCCATGGGATGAAGATGTTCCCTATCGATTTTGGGGTCAAAAGGTCAAAGGTCACGCGCACTGGACATCGAAGTAGCAATATGGTTCCCGGGCTCTAAAGCAATATCCTTTCCACCTACAGTCACCATATCATACATATGGACTACCCATGGGATGAAGATGTTCCCTATCGATTTTGGGGTCAAAAGGTCAAAGGTCACGCGCACTGGACATCGAAGTAGCAATATGGTTTCCGGGCTCTAAAGCATTATCCTTTCCACCTACCGTCACCATATCATACATATGGACTACCCATGGGATGAAGATGTTCCCTATCGATTTTGGGGTCAAAAGGTCAAAGGTCAAGCACACTGGACATCGAAGTAGCAATATGGTTTCCGGGCTCTAAAGCATTATCCTTTCCACCTACCGTCACCATATCATACATATGGACTACCCATGGGATGAAGATGTTCCCTATCGATTTTGGGGTCAAAAGGTCAAAGGTCAAGCACACTGGACATCGAAGTAGCAATATGGTTTCCGGGCTCTAAAGCATTATCCTTTCCACCTACCGTCACCATATCATACATATGGACTACCCATGGGATGAAGATGTTCCCTATCGATTTTGGGGTCAAAAGGTCAAAGGTCAAGCGCACTGGACATCGAAGTAGCAATATGGTTTCCGGGCTCTAAAGCGTTATCCTTTCCACCTACAGTCACCATATCATACATATGGACTACCCATGGGATGAAGATGTTCCCTCTCGATTTTGGGGTCAAAAGGTCAAAGGTCACACGCACTGGACATCGAAGTAGCAATATGGTTCGGTTTGTCATGCCATTTGTTTTTTACACTCAGAAAAGAGGTAGTTTATACCCATTACCAACACCCTTTGGGAGATTGGGGTAAGCGGGGGGTATTCTTAGTGAGCATTGCTCACAGTACCTCTTGTTTTAAAAAGAATCATTTCATCATATGAATTGTTTGCATTGACACATCATGAGAACTTGCATCAAAATTGTCTAGCAATCAAAGACAGTTTTCAAAGAAAAATAACAGAGAACATTCGACATTTATTCTTACCACTTCCAACGGGAACAAATATTTCCCTTGAAACAATGAAGTTTACTGCTCTGTCTCCTTTACACTTTCCTTTGTGTAGTAGATAACAACATTTGGTGGTGGTTGCCTCCAATAAATCCCCAAAGAATCGCAATGACCTCGGCATAGTAGTACATGTAAGCATCTGCACCGTGAACGATAGTTTAAACAGTTAGACTTTTACGTCGAATTCGAAGTACCCCGATCTGTACAGCAGGAGGTCAATCTCGGTTGAATATTACACGCAATTCCAACTTTAAAATATCTTAAATATCCACTTATGCAAGGTGAAGATAACGAACAGTGATCAATCTCATAACTCCTATAAGCAATACAAAATAGATAGTTGGGCAAACACGGACCACTGGACACACCAGAGGTGGGATCAGGTGCCTAGGAGGAGTAAGCATCCCCTGTTGACCGGTCACAACCGCCATGAGCCCTATATCCTGATCAGGTAAACGGAGTTATCCGCAGTCAAAATCTGTGCCAAGAACGGCTTAACAATCGGTATGAAACACGTCCAACTTATGTCTTTTGAACAATTATTAAGGGTTGGCAAGTCCCTAAAACAAAGACCACTCCTAGAAAAACTTCACGTTTCTATCTTGTCAGCCATATCTGTTTAACCACGAAACTTTGATAAGGTCCGGGCTGAATATTTCTTTTTCACCATCAAATTAAAAAAAAAAATCAAATTTAAAAAAAAAAATTAATTCCACGTTTACACTTGATAAAACAAATCGAGATAAGTGAAATATGTACTCTTTTCTTCGAAAATTACAATTTATGCAAGTTTTGAATCATTTTACATTTTTTACGCCAAAGGAGGTAACTCAAATTACTGGCTTTTTGGCTACTTCTGTCAGTAAATGCTCAACAATAATATTGTTTCCCAGCAATTTTATTGTTTCATATTAATTATTAAGGGATTTCCTTCAAATATTGTCTATACTTTCTGGACAAATAATATTGTATTGGGTATTATTTAACTTTACAAAATGATCGTTTTCTATAGATTATATAGGGTCCTCGGATTTATGAAATAGCCCAAGTTTTGGCATCTAACGAAATTCACTTTACATACGTTACAATTGGCGTATGACCTAAACTTTTATTGGGTATGAATAAAAATTTTGGGAAATGCATGTGCCAGCAATATTATAGCTACTGCCTGATATATCTGTGGACGGCCTCTTAAATGTTTCAACATTGCTAAACCCATATTACCAGAAGTTTTATTTGAAAATTCAATGGAGAACATTACGCAAAAAGAGTACACCACAAACGGTGTTCTTCTTAAGCAATGACCTGTAGAACTAACTTTGCTTCAGGTAGTAAAAACCATCAGCAGGCTGTGACATTCTTTCAATCGTATGAATAAAAGGTCTTTATTTAAAAACTGTGACAAGAGGTAGATAGACAAAGGTTAACTATGAATTCTATGAGTAGAATATTTCCCCAAATTTTTCCAAGTTCGACAACCTCTAATATTTAAAACAATAAAGAAAATAAGAAATTGTTGAGAATAAAATCAAAATCCTTGCCCTATGCACATATTCAAGTTAGCTACAAAGATCCTAGCTTTTAAACTGTGAGAGGGGTTAAAAGGACAAACCATGTCCTTTATGAAAGGTGAAGATGAACAGTGATCAATCTCATAACTCCTTCATTTCATATATTTCCTCAAAACGGACTAAGTTCATCAATTTGTGATTTCCTCAACAAAAACAAAAATCCTCCGCATATGCACATCTTCAATACTCTGTAAAACAAGGTCCACACTTGAAAACTGTGGAAGGAAAAACAGAAAAATCATGTATTTTCTATGCACTTTCCTTAAAACGGACTAAGTTCAACAACCCGAAATTTTCTCAAAAATTTAAGAAAATCAAAATACTTTCCACAGAATGACATGCTCATCTTCCAATCCCATACAAATACTCTGTAAACTAAGGTCCCCACTTAAAAATTGTGGAAGGAAAAATGAAGAAATCATGTACTCTCTATGATTGCTTGTATCTTGTTTAACGTCTGTCGAGAATTTTTCACTCATATGTAGACGTCACCAAGACCAGTGAAGGGCTTCAAATTTAGGCCAGTGAGAGTTCTTTAGCATGCCACACCTACTGTGACACGGGACATCCGTTTTTAAAGTAATCTCCGAGGACCCGAGACATTCACACCTGATGCCGAGCGTTTGGCGATGGAACTGTCACTACCTGCTTTAACGCCTTAGGTCTGTCGCGGCCGGAATTCGAACCACGGCCTTCCGCATACCGGGCGAACACTAACTTCTAGGTCACTGCGGTGTTGTGTATTCTATGAACTAATTCAACAATCTGATATTTTCTTTAAAATTGAAAAAAATCAAAATCCTTGCCACAAAAATCAAAATCCTTGCCACATGCACATCTTCCATACCCATACAAACACTCTGTAAAAGAAGGAGTTCGTCGAACAAGTTATGTACCCTCCATATGACAATAGTTTCCAAATAAAGGGCCAAAACTCCTGCAAGATAGCTCGAAATGGATCAAAATTGCAACATGATCTAGAGTGATAAACAAAGCCGCTACCTGAAAGGTGAATACAACAAACTGATCAATCTCATAAATCCTATCAACGATACAAAATGGAGAGTTGGGCAAACACGGATCCCTGGATATACCAGAGGTGGGATCAGGTGTCCCCGCTCGTGACAGGTCCGCATCGAGGTTTTAAAGATGTTAACAAAGGTAGTGATTGCTCCTTCCCCGAACGCTCGGTATTTAGAATTGAGTATCACGGGTCTTTCGAATATGACTTTTAAAACGGAGGGGACCCGTGTCGTAACAGGTATTGGTTTGTTAAAGATCCCTCACTGCTACAGCCTTGAGCGCTAAGCATCGGACGAAATTTGAGGTACTTCGGTGTTGTCTCAATGTGAGTGATAATATCCCGACATGACGTAATCCATCCAAAACAATATGTTTGACACGGCCATGTCACGAGTGTGTCTCGAACTTATTACCCCTAGTTACGAAATGAACGTTCTAACACTGAGCTACCGCGATCGGTAATAGGATTTTTAACATTAATCACTGTTGGTTATCTTCACTTGTATTTCGGTCCTCGGTGGAATTACGTTTCCTTTTAAAAAACAAGATTACTACGCGTAGCCATATGTCCCCAACCGCCGCTAAAAAGTTGAAGCACATAAGTCTCATAACTCCTGTAAAATTTGTTGAATCAAACTTGTGGTAGCATATGATCAAATACATAACGTGACTACCATTCCTACAAAATTTAAACAAAATCCGTACAGTGGTCTCTGAGGAATTGCGTCCACAAAGTGTTCTTATGGTATAGCATGTACAAATTCAACAAAGTTGATAACTCCGGTAAAAATTGTCGACTTAAAATGGCGGCGCAATATGATCAACTACATATGGTGACTAAAAAGCCAACAAAATTTGAACAAAATCCGTTCACCCGCTTCAAAGGAGTTGCGTTCACAAAGTCAAGTGGGACAGACGGACAGACGCACGAACACCGGTATTTCTATGTCCCTTTCGTGGTGGGGGATAACAAACAAGATTAATAAGAAGTTAAGCATACCTCTCTGGATTTGCAACATTTCTGACATGCTTCATCATGGTATATCTGGAGATATCCATGGGAAACCTTTTCAGTCTCAACGTTTTCCTCACCATTCTGAAATCCATGTTTCCTATGGTAATATATTGTGCTCATGGCAACGAATAAAACAGCATTTCGAGGTCCGTAACTAGGATTTTTGATAGGGAGTAAATCAGTACCAATACATGAACTTGCAGGTATTTTGATCTGTAAGCATGAAACTGAGCCAGAAAAAATATCTAGGGTTAAAATGTACCCAAATGGCACTGATATAGTAAAAATGAGGGGGGTTGATATTTACCTTCCATATAATAGTGTCATGGGCTTTCAATGAAAGGAGGCGATGCGAGCGTCCCCATTCGTAACAGACCAAGCTTACTACATCTGTGATGTAACGAATTAAGAACAATTGAATTGTAAAGATGAGTTTCCTGGGACTTCTTAAATACACAGCATGATTGTGCTGGATCATTTTGAGGGATTGTTTGTTTTATGAACGAAAAACTGATATAGTTTAGCAAGATATGTATACTCCATATTAATTTTAAATAGCAAACTAGGAAGAATTGTTTTAGCATTTTCCATAGTTTTAATGCCCCCGAGATCGAAGATCGGGGGGGGGGGGGGTATTATTTTTGTCCTGTAATTCTTTCTGAAACTTTAAAGGTCACGTACGGTGATTTTCCTAGAACTTGAGTTTTGTGCAGAAAAATGTCTGGCGTACACTTATGGATTAATTTCCATGGCAATTTTGATAAAAATCAGTATATGCACCCAGGGGTGCATGAGCCGAGTTGCATGGAATACATTGTAAAGCCAGGAATGATGTGGCATACTTATAATTGTGAAGAACTAATTTCAGTTTTAGACTTTTTGAGTTACTGTCCAGAAACCATATTTGTCTGAAGTTTTCAATCTATATTCAGTCACTGGGGCCTTGCTTTGCTGGTATCCAACAATATATCCAAGTATCATTTGATTCCAATTAAAAATTTTCGAGTTATCCTCCAGAAACCAAATATTTTTGGAATTTTAAATCTATTTTCGGTCACTGTCACCTTGACCTTTGACCTCTTTTCTCCAAAATCAATAGGGGTCTTTCGTACCTTGTACATAACAATATTTTTAAGCATCATTTGATTTGGATTTAAACTTTCTGAGTTATCATACGGAAACCAAATATTTGTGAAATTTTCATTCTATATTCGGTCACTGTGACCTTGACCTTTGTTCTCCAAAATCAATAGGGGTCTTCCTTACTTGGTACCCAACAATATATCAAAGTTTCATTTGATTCGGATTTAAAATTTTCTGAGTTATCATCCGGAAACCAAATTTTTCTGAAATTTTCATTCTATTTTCGGTCACTGTGACCTTGACCTTTGACCATTTTTCTCCAAAATCAATAGGGGTCTTCCTTACCTGGTACCCAACAATATATCAAAGTTTCATTTAATTAGATTGTAAACTTTTTGAGTTATCAAACGGAAACCAATTGTTGACGCCCAACCGCCTGCCCGCATCACCAAACCAATAGCCGAGTTAATGCAAGTCGGCTAAAAATAACTTAGTGTGAATTACTCGACGCTATTAAACTTTTACCTGAGCGATCGATAATTGTGTTGTGACGTGAGTTATCGCCCGTAGCGTATGACGTCATCTGAGACAAACTTTTGATTGCATTGATAGGCTTTTATAGTGTTTACATCGAAAAACCCTGCATCTATGGTACAATGCGCTGCTTTGAACTGCAATGTGAAATCTGGACAGGGATTAAGTATGTTTCTCTTCCAAAAAGAACTTAAATTGGTAAGAATTTGGACACTGAAACTCAAAAGACACACTGAGATTTGTGACAAACCACGAGGAACAGTGAGCGACACTTTAACAAGGATCAGGTTTCCATCAACCCTGACGTATCATCCTGTTTGATTCCAAACAAAGTGCAAAGTGATGATTAACTGCCCGTCCTACAATACAAGGGGAGGGATGTATTTTGATGATAAAAAGTTCAATCCAAAAAGGGGGGTGCAATCCACCCCCTCTCTACATCCACCACTGGATGCTTTCGTGCGACATTGTATTCAGTGGGTTCGATATTGCATATTGTCTTACACTTTCACATAAAAATTAATGTCACCCAGTACCTAGTTCGAATTGATTTTATTTCTTTTCTTAAATGAAATATCTTACGAATATTGCCGTACTCATACTACATAGATATGACCATATTTATTAGGGACGCCGGTACTCCTCATTTGATTTCTTCACTAGATCTATATTTTGAAGGAAAAAAATATAATAAAAGAGGAAATGAATTCAATTTTAAAAACCTATTTTTATAAAACTTTATTTATAGCGAGATCAATATCAGCCGAATTTCAAATGTTTTTTCCCCAATTTGATTATGCAAACTAGTTCAATTTTTTCCTTATCCTAAGATGCTTTTAAGTGCTATTTCAAACCTCAAAATGCTACAGTTGGTTTTAACTTTGTGCCGTAATATTTCAATTTCGCATTTGACGTGTGCTGTGAAGAAACTACATGTACTAATAGGCCTAATTTACATTTTATGATATTGTACTTATATCAAGATATAAAATAAGTTTTTTTTTTCAAAAAGGCATTTTCATTTAAATATATGTAGTTAAAAACATTATAACCAGGTAAGGTATGTTAGGTCTCTGGTGTTGGTTTTCACAATTAGATCTCTTGATCCGCTCATACACACACGATCGCTACACGCAGATTACAGTTTATTTCCTTATAAAATACAAAGGTTATCTTTTGATAGAACAATTTTTTTCCCAATATCATTCCCAGTTTTCTATGGATTGGCCTGGTATATAATTTCTAGCTGAGATTTCGATGAGATATTTGTCGAACATATACATGTATATATAATATATTATATAAATATTACTATCTGATGGTTTCGAAACGGGTGCAGGTACAAACATAAAAGTTTGAATCTCTAAACTCAAGTGTATATCCGATATTTCACCATCACTATCCACGGTGTTGCTAAAACTAGCCATTTCTTACAGAAATTAAAACGATAATATAGAGGCGTAATATGCGTAAACAACTGTCTCAGATGATGTCATAGGAAAGGGCGATAATTCCTTCATTCGTTTCTATAAACAACGATTTTTAAAGAAGTATTTTGCGCAGTTACCAGGGGCGGATCCAGAAATTGCGGTTACAGGGGACGCCACTTTATGAAGCGGGGGGGGGGGGGGGTCTAGTGGGGGCCCAGGGGGCGAAACCCCTGGAAGCTCCTGAATTTTACAGATTTTATAGGGCTTGAAATATATCTTTTATTTAATCTTTTGTACTATTTTCTATCATTTTTTTTTTAGAGGTAATAAACATTTCATAAAATGACGCAAATTTTAAGGGTTTTTGGAAAAAATTAAGTTCTCCCAATAAAGTAATTCAAGAAATCAATAGAGTTTGTCATTTATTTCTCCGGGAGTGCAAGAAATTATTGCTTTTTACATTGTTTAGTACATTTTTCTAAACAAGATACCACGATTTACCTTAAGTTTGAAAAATTTAGGGGGGGGGGGGCGGCTGCGCCCCCTTAAATCCCCCACTGGTTACCTGGATTTTTCTTTAATAAAAAACAAACACATCAATAAACTTTTTCAAAACGGGTTTTAATGAATTATAAACTTTATTTTCAAATCTATTTTTACCACACTTGACCTTTAACCTTGCTAATACCTTTGAACAGTAAGTGCTAGAGCTTTGATATTTCACATGAGTATTCCTTCTGACAAGACCTTTCCATGGGTACCAAAATTGTTGACCTTGCAGTTTGACCTACTTTTTTTAAAAACAATTGACATTGGTCATAATATCTAAATGGTAAATATTAGAGCTTTCATATTGCACATGAGCATTTCTTGTGACAAGATCTTTCTACTGGTACCAAGACATTTGTCCTTGTGACCTTGGCCATTTTTGGAATTGGCTATTATCGGGGTCATTTGTGTTTCACAAACATCTTGTTTAAAAATATTTTTTTTTAGGAATCATCTTTAAAGTGGAAAATTAAGACTTACGGTACATAACATTCGCCTAGCATGTATATGTGCTTCAAACAAGGAACAGTGTTGTGAACATATGATAGTAAATTAAACTTGCCAACATACTAGATACCAAAGGCCTATGTCAAAAGACAAAAGAGTTATGGTCCGTACAACGTAAATGCCCAAAATGATATTACATAAAAGGTGAAAGTCATCAAAATGGCACGCTATACTCTGTCTTATCGTGATATACCAGTATACAAAACAGTAAAGGTCAAAATATGACACGTCGAACACTGTCTTAAGGTAACTCCATACTCGCAGTTTTATCTGATACAAGTTTGAAAAATGTATTTATTTCCATTCATTAGAGTTAAAACTAACAAATTATCAAATAAAATACATATGTCATCACACTTTTTAAGACACGAGACGTACATAAACAGAATCATCTGTCACCGTCAGAAAATTGCAATTTTCCTTAAACAGCGCTATCAAAATTTCATACAAACTGATTATGACGATATAGTAGCATTCATAACAATTTCATGAAAGTGTATCTTCACAAAAATATGCAAAATGTCTGTAAAAATAAAGGAAATATATCGCATAATAGACTTAATAAAGAAATCAATAGAAACAGAGTTATTGCCCTTGGATTCAATATCTTAAAACGTATTATTGATTATTTATCTATAATTTAGACTTTTAAAATAGTTTATCTTTAACAAGATTTTTTACAATAACTATCGGGAAAGACTGCAATAAAATTTATGTTCCTATCACGCATAAATGTAAATAAATCATTGATTTTGCAAAATCTAATGACATCGCAGGCGGGTGGAATTACTTTAACATGATATACTCACATAACTAATATCAAAGGCCTATTTCAAAAGACAAAAAGTTTATGATCCGGAGAACAAAAATGCCCCAAAACATTTTTCATTTGGTCTTCACATTAAAGGTCAAGGTCATCAAATATGACAGGGAACACTTTATCTTATCATGGTACACCAGCATGCCATATACCAAAGGGCTTACCCAAAAATTATATATTTGACCTTTGCATCAAAAGTCAAGGGTCATCAAAAATGGCACGTAACACATTTACCCATATACCAAAGATCAAAAACCTGTGTCAAAAACAGGAAAAAAGGTTATAGTCTGGACAGCAAGTGCCCAAAAATTAAATTACATGTGTATTTGATCGTTACATAAAAGGTAAAAGGTCATCAAAATGTCACGTGACACTGTTTTATCATGGTACATGTACATGTATATCCACATAACAATTATTAAAGGCCTATGTCAAACGACAAAATAGTTATGGTCCGGACAACAAAAACACCAAAAATACTATATTAATTGACATTTCCATAAAAGGTCAAGGTCAAAGGTAATCAAAAATGACACGCGACACACTGTCTTACCAAATGTACCAAATATAAAACGCCTATGTCAAAAGGCAAAAAAGTAAAAAGTTATGGTCCGGACAAACTTTGTATGAGAAGCAGAAGAAGAAGAATTCACACTAATATAATAGGTACCCCTTCTTATTTATATAAGAATTAATCACAAAACAAGAAATATTCATAAAATGTACATAGCCCCCCCCCCCTTCCACAAAATCAAAGTACATGTATACAGTACTGAATAATTAAGGAGGGATTACACATCAGAGAAATCTTATATTGATTTACCTTATTCTAGTTAAAAATGCAGTTTTAAAAATTGGTTTTTGTACACATAATAAAGCAAACGAATGCAATTAAGTCATGTATAAGTATTATGTGTAGAGGGGAGAGGGAAAAGTGAAAGTAGACAGCGAAAGAGAGGGAGATGTAGGCATGTTTTGGGTAAATACCAAGTTTCATTGGGTTTTTAAATTTTTCAAACAATTTCATTTCTCATATTGCAGGAGAAAATTTTAGATGTTCTCAGCGCACCTTACAGTATAAACATAATACATTGAATGATTCATTGATTGATTTGTGAATTTTTAACGTCCCTCTCGAGAATATTTCACTCATATGGAGACGTCACCACTACCGGTGAAGGGCTGTAAAATTTAGACCTATACTCGGCGCTTACGACGTTTGAGCAAGGAGGGATCTTTATCGTACCCCACCTACTGGACCTTGGTTTTAGTGGTATCATCCAAAGGACCGCTCCGTTTAGTCGCCTCTTACGACAAGCAAGTAGGTACTGAGGGCCTATGCTAACCCAGATTCCAGTCCACAAATGAAATATGGACTACCTTAATATACCCGCGTGGAGCTGTGATGTCACAATCTAATTTTAATAATTTTACAAATGATGGAAGTGGCGGATCTATCTCAGTAAGAGATCGTTTTGTTCAACAGAAAATACACGTTTTTCGCATCTGAAAATGAGAACCGCTAACATTGAGTTTCCGGTTTCATCTCCTTGGCATATTCGGTGATACGAAAGATGATGACACAACTTCCTCTCCATTGTTTGAAAATTATTCTAGCATGCACGCACAACGTAGTGGGGTTAGGTGTCCCGAGTAAAGTTATGACAAAAATTACAAATTGTAACTCAGAGCACTTCACACTATACAACGTCACAATATATGATTGATTGGTTGAATATTGTTTAACGTCTCTTTTGAGAATATTTCACTCATATGGAGACGTCACCACTGCCGGTGAAGGGCTGCAAAATTTAGGCCTATGCTCGGCGCTCATGGCCATGGAGCAGGGAGGGATCTTTATCGTGCCACACCTGCTGTGACACTGGACCTCGGTTTTTACGGTCTCGTCCAAAGGACCGCCCCATTTAGTCGCCTCTTACGACAAGCAAGGGATACTAAGGAGCTATTCTAACTCGGATCCCCACGGGTCACAATATAAAAGTACGTCACGATGTACAGGTCCATATACTTGTACCCCGGGGAAAATGTCCGAATCCTTTCTCGCTATTTACTACCTTTATCCAATCTGTGTTCAAGTTGTATATGAGTAAATCTCTTTCTCATATAATACTTTTCAGTTTTCTTTGATGGTATACTCAATTCAAGTTTATGAAAAGTTCTATAGAATTTTTTAGAATCCACATTTGATTAACACCACTTCTGGAATACATGTATGTAGTCGCACAGTAAGTTTGAAGTTTCTCCTTCACAACTGTTAAAAATTTGGCGAGGAGCAAAGATAGGGGCTTGGTAGAGCACTTACTGGATCCAGCAATGTATCTTTGTTTGTAAGGGTTTTTATGTAGTTTAGGAATCCAGTATACATGTAGGTACGGTAACTCTTATTCATTCAACCCATTGACGGAGATATTAAATGTGTCTAAAACTGAAGCATGGTTATAAAGAATTTCATCTTTTGAAATGGCAGTTGAAGTATAAGTACGATTACCAAAAGTAGAATTAATGCCAAGTTCGTTTAAAATACAGTTGTAACAAGAGGTACTGTGAGCAATGCTCACTAAGAATACCCCCCGCTTACCCCAATCTCCCAAAGGGTGTTGGTAATAGGTATAAACTACCTCTTTTCTGAGTGTAAAAAACAAATGGCATGACAAACCGAACCATATTGCTACTTCGATGTCCAGTGCGTGTGACCTTTGACCTTTTGACCCCAAAATCGATAGGGAACATCTTCATCCCATGGGTAGTCCATATGTATGATATGGTGACTGTAGGTGGAAAGGATAACGCTTTAGAGCCCGGAAACCATATTGCTACTTCGATGTCCAGTGCACTTGACCTTCGACCTTTTGACCCCAAAATCGATAGGGAACATCTTCATCTCATGGGTAGTCCATATGTATGATATGGTGACTAGGTGGAAAGGATAACGCTTTAGAGCCAGGGAACCATATTGCTACTTCGATGTCCAGTGCGCGTGACCTTTGACCTTTTGACCCCAAAATCGATAGGGAACATCTTCATCCCATGGGTAGTCCATATGTATGATATGGTGACTGTAGGTGGAAAGGATAACGCTTTAGAGCCCGGAAACCATATTGCTACTTCAATATCCAGTGTACTTGACCTTTGACCTTTTGACCCCAAAATCGATAGGGAACATCTTCATTCCATGGGTAGTCCATATATATGATATGGTGACTAGGTGGAAAGGATAACGCTTTAGAGCCAGGGAACCATATTGCTACTTCGATGTCCAGTGCGCGTGACCTTTGACCTTTTGACCCCAAAATCGATAGGGAACATCTTCATCCCATGGGTAGTCCATATGTATGATATGGTGACTGTAGGTGGAAAGGATAACGCTTTAGAGCCCGGAAACCATATTGCTACTTCAATATCCAGTGTACTTGACCTTTGACCTTTTGACCCCAAAATCGATAGGGAACATCTTCATTCCATGGGTAGTCCATATATATGATATGGTGACGGTAGGTGGAAAGGATAATGCTTTAGAGTCCGGAAACCATTGCGTCTACAGACGGACGGACGGACGGACAGACAGACGGACAACCTGATTCCAGTATACCCCCCCCCCCCACAACTTGTTGCGGGGGGTATAATAATGTGCCTTACAAACAAAGATAATGCTGTTACAAGCTTTGTCAGCTGGAACTAAAACATATTCCTCATGTAACCTATCTAATTCTTTTATCACTTCTGATTTACTAAATACAGAAGGATAAATGTTACGTACATTTGTTTTCATACGTCTAATGCGGGATTTTAATAATCCACTTATACTTTTAATCCATTCTGACAATGTATCAAGTTCTTCTTTTTCATATTTAGCCCATCGTTTGGCATAATCCTCAACAGAGCTCATAATAGAAATGAAGTTCTGTTGTCAATTGAAAGACCGAGGTTCTCTGTATTCAGGACCTTTTAGAATAAGTGATTTGATGTCCTCATCTTCAACTATATCAACATCACCAGTAATGACATGTCCAGCTGGACTATAGTTGAAAGAAGATGAAGAACAAGTTGGTGGATTACGTATAAGATGATCTATATCTAGGCACTGCAAAGTTTGTTTATAATCAAAAAGTTTGGATGTAATAGTAGACGATATTATATCGGTCCGGGTCACGTTTTAAATCTATCGTATCAATGTCGACATATCAAGCTCAAACCTCAAATGACTTCAGTACATCTTTCACCTGTGTCGAGGTAAGTCTAGCGTATAAAATAGTTCTACGTCGCTTTTATGATGACGTAATAGTTAAACGAGAGATTCCCCCACGTGATACGATGTTTGTTTATGTATTGATAAGCGATTATTAGTAAAATTATGCGACGCTTGGAAGAATTTTACTTTACTTTGAATTTGCTTTTATTACTTGTCATTTTACTTGGGACACCTTAACCCCACTGTGAAAACGAAAATAAGCTATGCCACCTCTTAAGACAGAGGTAGTCTTTTGAATTAAGTATGGTAGAGACTATGTCAGGCGCTCATATAGAGGCGGTGGGAGTTGGACAGACAGAGGACTCAAACCCATTAAATTATTTTGCCAATTTATTCACTTTTAGCTTATAAAATACTAAGTATCAGTGCTTAGTTTTGGCTGCACTCCTGATGGTACCCACTTCCCCCTGGGAAAAAAGTTGGATTCGGGTATGTGTATATACATGAAGCTGCGCTCACACTAACATTGTCAACATATTAATAATTATTGAATCTGAATAAATCTAATAAAACGGTGTCTGCCTAGTGACTACGCATCTATAGGACTGCTATTCTACAAAGAACGGATAAATACACTGTACCTCTTGACATATAACTATAAAGCACTTTTAATTTAGCTACAATGCCATGTTTGAAGTGAAAACTCTTATAACCTGTGATATATGTCGTCATCTTCTCCACCCCATCCAGGATACAAATTTGAAAAACCATTAACCGCTTCAAAATGCGTTCGAAGCATTGCAGAAACGCCTCCAAAGAGCTCATCATATAGTAATCTATTAAAGAGAAGTATGTATTAGTACATGTATGTACATGTAGCAATACAGACTATTTCTTAAGGTTATATCATCTTCAAGAGGAAATATTTAGATTATCAGGAAAAGACACGAATTAAAGCAACACAAGCTGTCATCTTGGTGTTGAAATTTGTTGTTTTAGACGTTCTTGGACAGAAAAAAATAAGGTTCATATTCTTTCATATTCCAAACTTATTCAGAGGCTCCGAAGGAAGCAAAATTACATTATTGTCTTTCCGTACATTTAATGCTTGTTCCCTGTGTGCATTCACATGATACCGGAGAACATGCTCAGTGAAATTAATCGTTCCAACATATTGTCAATTTATTTCAGTGTTTGAGACTTAGAAGTACCCCACGTGTATCAAAAATATGATGAACATAGGCTTTCAACAAAATCTGGAAATTTTATTAGCGTTCTAGGTGGGGAAGAGTCGGGTCCTCTCAACTGGTTTGACACTTGCTTTGTTTCCGGGTCATAATGATGAAGCTAGGTTTTATGAGCAGTCGTTATTCTATCGAGGAACGCCTGTCTTTCTCTTTGAGAACGATGTTGAAAATCTCTTTGAGAACGATGTTGAAAATTTATCATTTAGGTATGCGCAAGCTAACGAGCCAGAGAATAAAGCTCAGAGTCGTCAGTGGGAAGGGCCTGGGTCCCCGAGGCCAAAGAAGTTCAAGACGCAACCATCTGCTGGCAAGGTGATGGCCACAGTATTTTGGGACGCAAAAAGCGTTATTATGTTGGACTTTTTACCCAAGAGAAGTACAATAACTGGAGTGTACTATGCAAACTTGCTAGACCAGCTGAGAACCACCATCCGTGAAAAACGTCGAGGTAAACTCTCTAAAGGTGTTTTGCTGCAACAGGACAACGCGAGGGTCAACACCTGCAAAGTTGGAATGGATGCTGTAGAGCGAAACAGGGAAGAATTAATACTACAGCTTGCCTATTCGCCTGACCTAGCTCCTAGCAACTTCTTCCTATTCCCAAACTTGTAAAAGGATATCAGTAGACGTCATTTCCGGTCTGACGAAGAAGTCGTGACGGCAGTTGAAGAGTGGGTCAATGGAAAAGATCTGACCTCTTCAGTTCAGGGCTGATGGCACTTGAACACCGTTGGTCTAAGTGCATCACACTAGAGGGCAATTACATAGAAAAAGAAGAGGTGGATCTCAGCCCGAAATAAGTTAGGCTGGTTACGTATTGACTCGCCGTCGTACCAAATGTTAATTATTGATGTTGCACTGAGTATGCAAAACACGGATATTTGATTGATTGATTGTATCTTGCTTAACGTCTCGCTCGAGAATTTTTCAGATATGGAGACTTCACCGAGACCAGTGAAGGGCTTCAAATGTAGGACTATGCTCGACGCTTACGGCCATTGAGCAGTGAGGGTTCTTTAGCGTGCCACATTTTCTGTGACACGGGTCATCCGTTTTTAAGGTCATCTCCGAGGACCCTTGACATTCACACCTGATGCCGAGCGTTTGACGATAGAACTGTCACTACCTTTTTAACGACTTAGGTTTGTCGCGCCTGGGATTCGAACCCCGGCCTTCGGCATGCGGGGCGTACGCTCCAACCTCTCGGCCACCGCGGCGGTGACGGATATTTTAATAGTCGGTATTTTTATTGATAACCAATTGTAAGGTAAATAATTGTAAATTACGTGTATATGGCCTGATTAGGAAGTGTCCAAAATTTGAAACTTTTTTGACAACCTCTTGTAAATTATTGTTTGTACAATTCAAACACCAGCAGAGATGGTAAAAATTGTGGATATCGTTAGGCTTAGGCCAATCATCTTCACAAGTAAAGGGTTATTGATTCGTTACCTCGCACTAACCCTTGACATCAGTCGCTATTTAAAAGTTGGGCTCGAGAAGAAGGATGACGCAATATGCTAAAATTAATCAGCCAATTGGATTTCTTGTTTCAGATGAAAGTTTGGTAAGGGAATAAACAGAAAGTAAAAATTGGCGTCCGTTGACGAAAAGATATGTGAAAAACATCAAATCGATCATTTGACCGAAAACCAAAAGCTTTCGATATCATGTATCAGAGAAGGAAAAGATGTTTTTATTGGGACTAAAACCGGCAGTGGTAAATCGCTATCTTACGAAGTTGTTCCCATTATTTTGGACAATTTGTTTAATCATAGTCGACAACCGTACTTCGACAATCCATCATTTTCATACAGCTCATACCCCAAAACCTCGTCTAATTGTTTCTTCAAGCAAAACGAACTCCCGAAAATCAATTGATGGTATCTGCCGACGCCATGCGTGTTTCCTGTTTAGTTTTGTTTTCGACCGATTATGAAAGCCGTTGTCTGATTGGTTTGCAGCTTCAGGCCAATCATATGCTTCTTCTCGAGCCCAACTTTTAAATAGCAACTTTTGTCAAGGGTTAGTGCGAGGTAACGAATCAATAACTCTTGACTTGTGAAGATGTAGGCCAATTTATAATTATATTTATTTTCTCGTGACCGACCACGAATTCTAAATTAGGAGAACTACAGTCTCGACTGATTATTGGTGCAATAGTGTAATTTAAGTCCACATTTCCTTTGTGTTGGCTTTGTGGAAAATGTAGTAGTGAAAACACCGTAAAAACCAATTCGCAGTGAATCTTGTCAGGTCAAATGTAATAATATTTAGATTTCTTACAAATGATATTAAACCAGCTTTGTTAACGTACCTGTAATTAAATATATCAATTGCTGCAGACAGATGAATTGGACTGTCTATACATCCATACAAGATTTTATCGTTTTCAGGTACAAGATCAACATCATGAAAAACAAAACAGGAATAGTTATCAACTTTTAATGCCTCCACGTATCCTATGTTGAAGAGCAACCCCCGATTGAACAATGTACCATTGCTCTGAAAAATAAATATACAATAAATTATATAACTGTTCTAAAGAAGGACATGGGATGTCGCAATCACCTGTGTAGATAACACACCACAGAAGGAAGACATGATTACATCCTACCGACTAGAAAGTCTCCCAAACGAAATACTGGCTGTATAACAATGGACTTTATCCGAATACTTCTATTTCCCCCACATTAATAAACCCCTTGCACAAAATACCTGTCAATTCTAATTTTATTTAAGAACCTAGTTCACAAAGACTTTTGATTATAAAGAATATTCCTTTGTTTTCTCTAGTAAAACTGGCGTCACTTGACCTTGATCATAGTTTGTAGATTCCAATATCCTCTCATCATTTTTAAAGACCCCAGATCTCTAACAGTTCTGGTTCTAAAGTTATACCAGTTTTTTTAAAATCAAGGTCACCGTAGTCACTTGACCATGATACTAGTTTGTAGGTCTCGCCATCCTCTAATAATTTCTAAAGATCCTAGGTCTACATCAGTCCTGGCTTTGAACTTATATCGGTTTTTATGTTCAAAGTAAGAGGTCACTAGACATCGATACTTGTAAGTCACAACAGTTTTTTTTAAAAATCTTTTATCATGTCTCTCGATCCTGGTTGTAAAGTAATGCGAGTGTTTATGACCAAGATTAATGTAACTGGAGATACTACTTTGTATGTTACAACATTCTTTTATCACCGGGATATTGATGAATATTTCATGTTTCTATTGGTCTCAATTGCAAAGTAATACGGGTTTTTATGATCAAGGTCAAAAGTCAAGAGAGTCTGTCATTTGATCTTGATACTGGTATAGCGGACAGTGTAAGAGGTAACTTATGATGCCTCATTAGTGAGCTACATGTAGCTTTTCTAGTGATGTGGTAGAGTCTCTCTCTCTCTCTTGATCACGCAAGTTAAACAACGGCGAGCGTGATCAGCACTTGGCTGGGTGACCTCTACACGTTTGTTTCCTCTTATCAATTCTGAAGACCCCATTTCTCTATCAATTCCAATTATAAAGTTACACCATATTTATGCTTTAAGGTCAGAGATCATTGGAGTCACTTGACCTAGCAGATTCCATCATCCGTCCAGAAGATCCCATGTCTCTGTTAGACCTGGTTCTGAAGTAATACCAACTTTATGTTCCAAGGCCAGATTCCAGAGTGACACACCTTGATATTAATTTGTAGGTCCTATCACCCTCTTATCATTTCTAAAGATCCCAGACGCTATTGGTCCCGGTTTTAAAGTTGTACTATTTTCATGGTCGGAGGTCAAGGTAACTGGAGTCCCTTGACTGTGATACTAGTTTGTAGGCCCAGTCATTATTTTCTCATTTGCCCCGGTTTTACGTTGTACTATATTTTATGTTAATGGTCAGAGGTCAAAGTCACTGGAGTCCATTGACCTTGATACTAGTTTGTATAGGCACAATCATTCTCTTCTCATGCAAGGTAAAGATAACGAACAGTGATCAATCAAGACCCCAGGACTCTATCATATTTGTCTCGTTATATCTGTTGAAATATGGAATTAATTTTGACCCAAAGAGGTATATGATAGACTCCACCCCCTATTTGATCCATCAAAATGTACCTAACCCCCTTGAATCTGAAAACAAAAACATATCCGCAATAGATCCATTGGTCTTTCTTATCCTTGAATATTTAATACTGTCATTAAAGGGTTACGGAGTAGCTAAGGACATTTTTAGATGCGAAAAAGACGAACAATACTTTTAGTTATTTATTGTCAATATCTTTAAAAATTTTGGTGATCAGGTCTTCCAACAGTTTTTTAGAATTCCCATGTGCAGGAAGTGTGCTCCTTAGCCCCCTTTGCTAGCTGACCTGTTTTTATATTCTTATGAAGCAGAAATTATTCAAAAACTTATACGTGAGAAGAAATAATATCTTGCTGTAACCTTCAATGCGATACTTACATTGTAGATATATCGACGACGTTTAATCTCTTAATAATAATCATTTTCATTCATATGTCAATTCGACATATCCCTGTGAACTTGAAATAAAAGACACCATAGGGTCCTCAAAAATTCAGTTTATAAATCATGACAGGCTACTGACAAACAAGTTGATGTTATAAGAGTTTCAACAGTCTCGTTTAAAGTCGGCATTTCGCAAATTCTATGCTCGTTATAATGATCTAATTTGCCAATACAATACAACAAATCATTGGGTCAAATGTTGTATGACGTTTCATACCGATTGTTACATGTAGGTCGCTCTTGGCAAACCGATTTAGGCTATGGATTACTCCGTTTATCTGATAGATCTAAGGCTTACGGCGGGTGTGACCGGTCGAGATGGGGATGTTTACACCTCCTATGCACCTGATCCCACTTCTGGTATGTCCAGGGATCCGTGTTTGCCCTACCTTCTATTTTGTATTCCGTATTGGAATTATGAGATTGATCACTGTTTGGTATATTCAACTTTCATTCAAGACTGTTCCACCGCGGGATCGCAATAGGATTTTAAAGATTTACATAGGAATAAACATTGTATAGAAATTTGTTATGAAATATTCTCAACAACCACAATCAATCTAATAAAGGCTCACATCAACGAGTCAACCCCGTTGGTTCTTCAGAAAGTATTTGTGAGGTATATCCTGGTACATGTACAGCGGTGAGTATTTTGAAATTTAGAAACCAAATTATATTTGACCTGATTCAACTTGCTAAAGCCGGATATGTAATTTAAAGATGTCTAAGATAGTATCATCCGTGTTCGGTAGCTTTAGTATATTTACACTTCCCCCCATTGCTTATAGAGTTTAACAATTGTCAGAAGACAACATCGCTCGCCGGGAAGCGTGACTACTTCAATTATCCGCATTGGTTTAAAATTTTAATGTAATGTATGTAAAATCTTAAGGTCACTAGATTAAAAGTCTGAAGCTGCAAACCAATCAGACAACGGATTTTATAATCGGTCGAAAACAAAACTAAACCGTAAACACGCATGGCGACGGCATTATGGTGTAGAATTTGTGGCCAATTAGTACAAGACAGATACCGTCAATCGATTTTCGGGAGTTCGATTTATTTGAAGAAACAATTATACGAGGTTTTGGAGTATAAGCCGAATGAAAATGATGGATTGTCGAAGTACGTTTGTCGACTATGTTTTAACAAATTAAACAAATTGTCCAAAATAATGGGAACAACTTCGTAAGATAGCGATTTACCACTGCCGGTTTTAGTCCCAATAAAAACATCTTTTCTTCTCTGATACATGATATCGAAAGCTTTTCGTTTTCAGTCAAATGATCGATTTGATGTTTTTCATATATCTTTTCGTCAACGGACGCCATTTTTTACTTTCTGTTTATTCCCTTACCAAACTTTCATCTGAAACAAGAAATCCCATTGGCTGATTAATTTTAGCATATTGAGTCATCCTTCTTCTCGAGCCTAACTTTTAATAGCGACTGATGTCAAGGGTTAGTGCGAGGTAACGAATCAATAAACCTTGACTTGTGAAGATGATAAGGTTGAAAGACTTGGTAACAAATGAAGGGCCTAGTTACAAGGAATATATATGTGAAGTATTAAAGGTCTAAGGTCTATCCCCTTCAGTTTAAAATATATAGCCGATTTGAAGTTTTCGAAAAGTAGGTCAAAGTCCAAAGTAAAGGTCACTAAAGCAAAATATACAGCCATGGTTAATGTTATTTTTACAATAGGTCACAACACATGGTCTCGGTCAAAAATCATCATACCAAATAAAAGACATAGTCATAGCAATTTATATTTGAAATATTGAAGCCCTATCCTCTTTGGTTCAAAAGATATAGCATGGTTTACAGGTTTTTGAAAAGTAGGTCAAAGTTCGAGGCCAAGAGTCTTAAGTACAAATGAAACGCCTGGTCATGAGACATATATGTATGCATGTGAAGTATTAAAGCCCCATCCTTCAGGAAAAGTAAAGCCAAATTCTTTCCCCTTAGAGTGTGACAGTCTAATGCAGACATCGGCGTCATGGCAATAACTCTTCAGACATTCCTCCCACTAAAAATGAGAATTATAGATTTGAATACACGCACAACACGTGCTTACATCACATGTATAATGTAGCACTGGTTCATATATAATATAAGGGATATCAGATTGTACAATCACCAAAACAACACTTTAGTACTTCATTTTTCTATTTTATGAACACAAAATTACAACAATTTTGCAAGGATAAATCTAAATAATGAGGCAATAGAAACGCACTTTTTTTTATCATGTTAGTTGCTAATCCAACTTTTGAGAAGTTCAAAAGTTTGAATTTTGAACGCACAACGACGGACACAATCTGAAAATACCAGCAAATGACTCGGGTAACCAAAGAAAATTAATATTGATTATTTTGCGTTGGAATTCTTCAAATGTTAAGTCAATTGAAATCTGAGGTAATATGCATTTAATTTTTACCTTTGCTTTAAAAGCTGGTTCAGTAAAATCTTTAGAACAAAGGAATTGCTTTACGTAGAAATAAGACTATACTACACCTGTTCAATGACAAAAATGCCATAGTCCAAGAGTTGATGTTTCAGCATCGGGTGTAAAACATACAACAGGATATTAAGATGCTCCTGTCTATTTCTATAGGGAATCAGCACCGCTACTTTGTGTCTGGACAGACATTCTTCTGGTTTATGTCTTCCTCCTGGTTGTAACCACTTAAACATCTTAGTCATTTGCTTCAATGTCGGAACATCAGAAAATCTCATTTTCATACTACCTTCTGCAATAAAGAAATTAACCGTTTATCAGACCGGATGCTGGCACATTTATTAACAATGATTATTGGCAGGACTTACTCTGAATTGCTATATCAAGTCTAAAATCCCACTAACCACTAAGGAATAGTCAATAAGTCATCACAAGCTACCAACCACTAATCAAGAATTCCACGAATTAAGTATAAATCCAGAGTAGCTAGCAACTACTAAGCAATGACCAGTAGTTCAATTGATAACCAACAATAGATAAAGCAACAAAGCGTCTACAAATTCATACAAGTAGCAACCACTACACAAATGTCAATACAACCATTGCAGCTAGCTATTATTAGTCAACACATGCCAGTCCACATAAGCTAGCATCTACTCATCATCTAGGAGCCAGTAACCAAAAACGTCCCTGGAAACCAGCATCCACGAACCAAACTTTGTTTTATCTTACTTCCCATTATTCGGTAATTTCAGACGTCACAAGCTGTGGGTGAAGTGCGACAAAATTTAACCTATGCATGACCCTTAAAGCTGTGACAGATCTTGTCATCGCCTATCTCGATACGGGATCTCCGTTTCTAAAGTATGATCCAAAAGACTTTACATGATGGAAGCTTGTACCAGTCACTACTTAATATATTAAACAGCTTAGGTTTGAAGCTGCCTCGGGATCGCGAATCAAACCCAGAACATACAAGTTGCGCGCTAAATACTAGGCTACTGCGACCCTAAGTAAACAGCATTTTCATAAGGTCACAAAGATAAACCAGAGAACAGTCAATAACTACACAAAAACAACCACTAAACAACGGTCAATATCCATGGTAGTTAGTGACCACTAACAATCAGTCAATAAGCATGCATCTCTTAAATTCACCACTAATCAACAATAAATTTAATTTAATCCATAACCACTGACACAGACCCACACCCAAGAACTGAGTGGAGAGCTGAATAAGAGAAGAGCTCTTCTGTGTAGGGGTTAATTTACTGTTATAATCTTGAATGTCTAGGTGAGACAAAATTCACCAACAAATAAGTAAAGAAGACGGCAAAAATACATGTATCTATCCTTATGAATTAATAAAGTTTGCCAATAAACTCTGAAACGCTTGATCCAGAGTCACTGCTTGAACCTCTAATATTGTTTCATATATTTAAAGAGGTGAAGTCTGTAAGCTATACTTGATTAGTAAATATCATGAAATAAATTTAAAAAAACCATTTTCGTTTTCGATAAACTATCCTCAAATAGCAAAAATGAAAGTAACGTAGTATACATGCTTTGGCGGATCTAAGCCAGTTTTTTTCTTTAATGACAACATAAAACAATACGATATGAAGTAAATCCGTTGTTTATCGATGCTTGATTTTGATCTTACAGAAGAAATCAGTTTTGATGATTGTTGCATGAATAAAATATGCCTGTTCCTTTCTTCAATCCGTGATTCATCGATGCTTGATTTTTATGCCCCCCTTTGAAAAAGAGGGGGCATATTGTTTTGCAACTGTCGGTCGGTCGGTCTGTAGACCACATGTTGTCCGCTCAATATCTTGAGAACCTTTCACTTGATGATAATGATATTTCATATGTGGGTTGGTTATGAATAGAAGAGGACCCTTATTGTTTTTTAGGTCAAAAGGTCAAGGGTCAATCTACTCTGGACATAGGAATATAATGTCCGCTCAATATATTGCGAACCCTTTGCTTGACAGACATCAAACTTGGTACACTGGTACATCTTCAGGAGAAGATGACCCCTATTGATTTTGAGGTCACATGGTCAAGGGTCAACTGGACTTAAGAATATAATGCCCGCTCAATATCTTGAGAACACTTTGCTTGACAGGCATCAAACTTAGTACACTGGTATATCTTCAGGAGAAGATGACTCCTATTGATTTTGAGGTCACATGGTAAAAGGTCAAGGGTAAAACTAGCCATGGAAATATACTGTCCGCTCAATATCTTGAGAACCCTTTGCTTGACAGATATCAAACTTGGTACACTGGTACGTCTTCAAGAGAAGATGACCCCTATTGATTTTGAGGTCACATGGTAAAGGGTCAAACTGGACATAGGAATATACTGTCCGGTCAATATCTATGGAACCCTTTCCTTGACAGACATCAAACTTGGTACACTGGTACATCTTCAGGAGGAGATGATCCCTATTGAGTTTGATGTCACATGTTTAAAGGTCAAGGGTCAACCTGGACATTGGAATATACTGTCCGCTCAATATCTTGAGAACCCTTTGCTTGACGGACATCAAACTTAGTACAGTGGTGTATATTCAGGAGCAGATGACTCCTATTGATTTTGAGGTCACATGGTCAAAGGTCAAACTGAACATAGTAATATACTGTCCACTCAATATCTTGATAACCCTATTGCTTGACGGACATCAAACTTAGTACACTGGTACATCTTCAGGAGAAGATGACCCGTATTGAATTTGAGGTCAAAAGTCAATTGTTGAACTGGACATAGTAATATATTGTCTCCTATATTTTAAGAATGATTTGCTTGATTGACACCAAACTTGGTACACTGGTACAGCATAAGGCGTAGATGACCCCTATTGATATTTAGGTCACATGGTCAATTCACTCTTGACATAGGAAGATATTGTCTGCTCAATATTTTGAATTGATGATACTACTATCAAATAAATGATGTGTGTGTATAACTCTTTTCAATTTTGCACCATGGGGGCATATGTGTTTTACAAACATCTCTTGTTGTCTTACAGAAGAAATAAGTTTTGATGATTGTGAATAAATAAAATATGCCTGTTTGTTTATTCAGTCCGTGATTTTACTCCTTAATCAGTCTTCTGGAAAGGTCCAGAACGAAGCATCCAGAACCATCATAGATGCTTAGGTCTACAACCAATCGCACATTCTCGGGGGCTTCCCGGCCAGCCGAAGAACAACCCGAGCGGTTGCGATTAGTTTGCATTACTTTTGACAAGGCCGATATTTATAATTCTATGCAAATGTATAATTAGGACATACGTGTATATTACTTATATACATCTCGATCAACGAAAGACATCGGATTCCCTCCCGAGACCAACGATTTGGCACATCGATAAATTCTTAAATACGATATTCATCTGATATTTTCGATGTTCTTAATTTTTTTCCGTGATTATAGAAGTCACTGTTACGACTTTTTGTAATAATTTATTAACAGTTACTGATGTGGACAAACACATGGATAAACACAAGAAATTTTATATTATTATGTGATGACACAGATCTAAAAACTAAGTAATAAGTCAAAAAATGTCCAATGTGTTAGATATCGAATGGGTTGGGACTTATTAACTTTAAGGTTAAAATATTTTAACAAAATTAGGTTGTACAGTGCCTGGCATATAGTTCATTACGTTTTCAATAATTGCGTTTGACGAGAAGAAACCACGTTTATTCATAATTTTGCCCTTAAATCATCGCACCGGACAAAAACTACCATTATAAACACATTCGCAATAATGCGGTTCAAATTTTGAAATTATGAACGACCTTTCATTTTGTCTTTGGTCAACTACGTGAAAGGTGAAAATAACGAACAGTGCAATCTAATAAATTCTATAAGCAATACAGAATAGAGAGTTGGGCAAACACGGACCCTGGATATACCAGAGGTGGGATCAGCTGCCTAGGAGGAGTAAGTATCCCCTGTCGACCGGTCACACCCGCCGTGATCCCTACATCTCGATCATGTAAATAAACTTATCCGTAGTCAAAATCAGTGTCCCAAGAAATGGCCTAACAATCGGTATGAAACACGACAGACATCATTTGACCCAATGATTGGTTGTACATGTATCATTTATGTTACATAAGGAATATCTAATTTTGACCTTTTTGTGACTTCCTAATAATCAAGTTTCATATTTCACTGTGTATGATATTAATGAATATAACATAAATAATGAATGCACGAAATTATTAAAAAATTGTTCTTAAATTCATTTGAATTTAAAATTCAAACTAGAAGCGTAATATGTTTATGAAGCAAGTGACTGATCTTGACCAACAGGTCAATGTGACGTGACATCATCGGGTAAAGTGTGACGGATTTATTTCTTTGACAGTCGGATCAAGCATTACTTCACCAAAACTCTAAGGCGGGTTCAAAATAGTCAAATAGTGTTAATATATCATATATTATGTAAAGTATTTCGTCAGTATGGGCCATTTCAGGGACATTTTTAGCCGAGTTGCAATGAAGTTGAACTTGACTATTGGTTTGGTGATGCGGGCGGGCGGGTGGGCGTCAACAATTGGTTTCCGGATGATAACTCGAAAAGTTTACAATCTAATCAAATGAAACTTTGATATATTGTTGGGTACCAGGTAAGAAAAACCCCTATTGGTTTTGGAGAAAAATGGTCAAAGGTCAAGGTAACTGACCGAAAATAGAATGAAAATTTCAGAAAAATTTGGTTTCCGGATGATAACTCAGAAAGTTCAAATCCGAATCAAATGAAGCTTTGATATATTGTAAGGAAGACCCTTAATGATTTTGGAGAAAATAAGTCAAAGGTCAAGGTCACAGTGACCGAATATAGAATGAAAATTTCAGAAATATTTGGTTTCCGGATGATAACTCAGAAAGTTTAAGTCCGAATCAAATGATACTTAAAGATATTGTTATGTACCAGGTAAGGAAGACCCCTATTGATTTAGGAGAAAATAGGTCAAGGTCACAGTGACGGAAAATAGTTTTAAAATTCCAAAAAAGAATTGGTTTCCGGAGGATAACTCGAAATTTTTTAATTTGAATCAAATGAAACTTGGATATGTTGTTGGATACCAGCAAAGCAAGGCCCCTATTGATTTTAGAGAAAAAAGGTCAAGGTCACAGTGACCGAAAATAGATTGAAAACTTCAGACAAATATGGTTTCTGGACAGTAACTCGAAAAGTTTAAAACTGAAACTAGTTCTTCACAATGATAAATATGCCTCATTATTCCCAACATTACAATGTACCACATGCAACTCGGCTCATGCACCCCAGGGTGCATACATTGATTTTTGGTTTTTAAAAGAACACATTAGAATTTAGCTTAGATATAGATGCACAAGTACTCTGAAGTTCTAGATTGGCCAGAGCACCGAGTTAAGAGGAATTCTGTGCAATAGTCGCAGAAAAGGCAGGTGTACAGCTGGACCAGCGAGACATCCTGGCAATACATCGGATATCATCTAGCAGCGAAAAACATCCAAGACCAGTGATTGTTAAGTTCCTTACCAATGATGTGAGGAAAGCGGTCATCACAAAGAGGGAGAAGCTTAAGAGCAATTTTATTATGGTTGATCACATCACTAACATGAATGCACAGTTACTGAAAAATTTGAGAGCAGAACAACGCGGACATGTGATTGATAGTGTATGGTACTATAACGGGTACATATTTCCCATGGACAAAAGCGGGAAAAGACATAAAATGGATTTCATCGATGACATTGACAAAAAATTCATATGTGAAAGAAGTAGAAATGAAATGACCACAAACAGAGAGGAGTTTCCAGAAACAGGAGTGACATTTGACTTTGGGCTCTAAGTTATGCCTAACAATAGACTTCAGAATGTAACATGTGTATCTCATAGTGTGTGTTTTTGGGTGTGTTTGTGTCTGTGTGCGTGTTCACCTTTATTTCAGCAATTCATAGATATGTATAAGGTTTCTTTTTTTTTTTTTATTTCTTACAAAAATATGTCTAGTAAGGCAGAAAGTTTAAGTATATTTGCACCAAGTAATCAAAAGTGCAAGGATGTAGTTAATTGGGTAAGACAAAAAATGTTTCCATGATATGTTTTCAAGAAACACATAGTACACCAGATGTTGAATGATTTTGGGAGTCAGAATGGGGATATAAATCTATTTTTAGTAGTAATACTAGCAGTTCTGCAGGTGTTGCTATCATGTTTCGAATAAATTTTGAATTCACTATTCACTCTGTCCGAAAGGACTCTTCTGGTAGATTTATTATTTTAGATTTTTAAAACAGCAAATGATAATAGACTTACATTAGTTAAGTTATATGGTCCTAATTTGGATAGCCCATATTTTTAAAAAAAAAAAATATTCCTACTGAGGTCACTAAGTTTGTCGATTATTTTTTGTGGTGACTGGAATGTTGTAAGATAAAAATAAGGACACATTTAATGTAAAAAGATTAAACAATCAAAAGGCTCATTAAAAAATACTAACTATAAAGACAGAACTGGAAATATATGACTGTACGGACACGAAAGATTAGGTTTCTGTACGTTAGTTTATTCAATTAGTAAAAAGCTGTAACAAAAATAAATACACAATTACATAAAGAAATTCAGAATAACTTACAATAAAGGTATGCACTCACGATTGACAAATAATGAGTATTTTAAGAATATGAAAATTTGTATAAAAAATTAACACCACATTATACCAATTAATCATGCAGTATTCAAAAAATATAAATACTAGTATGACTATAAAGTAATATCGAATAAAAGGAAATGGTTACTTTTACTACATATATCTCATAAACAATGGTTGACTATGCACGAACTATTTCCCGCCAAACAGGTACATTGTTTACCTACACTTACATCCAAACTGATAAATACTGCATGTCATAAATAAATGAAAATATAATAAAAACTTACACTGTGGGACTACAGGATACGATAAAGGGTTGTACTCTGTACAAGGTGTGGTGGCATCTTTGCCCTATGTGGTGCGCGTGGAGACTTCTGTGTCTGTCAGCATCTATATCGACTGACAAATCTTATTGTACTAACTGGAGAGTTTAAGACAAGGGCAGTAACTCATGAAAAGTTCTACTTCTGAGTAATTCGTACGTAAAAATATTCGTGTTACACAACAATGACCCATGGAGGATATGGAATGATGAAGCTCGACACTTCACCTGGAGGAGATCAAAACCAGTAATTCAATCTAGAATAGATTATTTCTTAGTTTCGGACTGTGTATTTAGTAAAATGTTTGAAACTAAAATTATTCCAGGTTATAGAACAGACCATTCTGCAATTTTCTTTGAAATTTAAAACAAGTGAAAATAAAAGAGGAGAGGGCTACTGGAAATTTAATTCTCAATTATTATTGGAAACTGGATATATTGACAGAGTGAAACAATTCATCGGGGAAATAATAGAAGAGTATATGGTATCTGGTGACTTGGGGCAAAAGGAAGATATGAAATTTAGAGTTAGCGATCAGCTGTTCTGGGAGATTCTCAAAATGAAACTTCGATCAGTTTCAATAGAATACTCATCTATAAGAGCAAAAAAAAAATTATTAGAAAAGAAATTTTGGAATTGGAGTCTGCAGTAAATGCATAAGGAAAGGCAGATATTTTAAAATTACTTGAAGAAAAGCAGCAAGCATTACAAAATTCAAGGGCTAACTATGTTGAAGGTTTAATGTTACGGTCAAAGGCTACTTGGTATGAAATTGGGGGGGTTGGGGTTCGGAATATTTTTTGTAAATTGGAAAAGAGAAACTTTGTAAATAAAACTATATCCAAGCTCATTGACTCAGATAGAAACCATATTACAGAACATACGCAAATTTGAGCAGAACAAGTCAATTTTTACTCGGATCTTTACAAAAGTTAATTAAGAGATAATAATCAAGCAGCATTCTGTGAGGATATTTTTTTAAAACACAGTGTTAAATTAGCAAATTCACAGAAAGAAAAATGTGAAGGTATACTGAGACTACAGGAATGCAGTGAAGAATTAAAGAATATGAAAAATAAAAAATCACCAGGTTCGGACGGTTTTACAGTTGAGTTTTTTTTTCTGGAAAGACATTGCTGCGTTTGTGATTCGTTCATTAAATGAGGGATACCAGATTGGAAATTTGTCCCAGTTTCAATCTCAAGATATAATAATTTGTATTCCCAAAGAAGAAAAAGATAGACGCTCTATAAAAAATTGGCGACCCTTATCTTTATTAAATGTTGATTACAAAATTAGTTCTAGTGCCATAGCAGATTGTTTAAAGAAAGTACTAACAAGTATCATAAGTGACACTCAGAAGGGTTTTATAAAGGGACGGTTTATTGGTGAAAATACTCGTTTTTTGTATGATTTGATTGACTATCTAAAAAAGCAAAATCAGTCAGGATTGTTATTATTATTAGATTTTGAAAAAAGCATTTGATTCATTGGAATGGGATTTTATTGTAAAGACACTCAGGTCCTTCAATTTCGGGGAATTTATTGTAAAATGGTTTCTTACTCTATACACCTCTAGTACCAGTTGTATCATTAACAATGGAAACTTATCTAAATTCCTCAGTCTTGAACTAGGGTGTAGACAAGGAGATACATTGGCACCATATATCTTTATTATTACAGTAGAATTGTTGGCAATAGCACTTAAAGAAAATCGAAATATTAAGGGGATAATTGTGGCTGGAAAAGAAAACAAATTAGACCAGTATGTGGACGATGATGGCAGTGAAAAATCACTTTAGAGAATCTATCAGATATGTTTAGAATGATTTCTGGACTACGTTTAATTATTTCAAAATCACAAGCAATTTGGTTGGGGAGCAAATCAGGTTCGGCAGAAACTTTGTGTAATGATCGGAAAATAAAATGGGGAAATAGCAATTTTAAGCTCCTCGGAATAGTATTTACAAAAAATCTGGAAGACATGACTTTATGTAATTATCAATCTAAAATCAATGCCATTAAAAAATTGCTAGGTCTGTGGACTAAACGAGATTTAACTCCAATAGGTAAAATCACAATTATCAAAACTTTAGCACTCCCAAAGCTCATACACTTATTTTCAGCATTGCCTGACCCACCTAAACAAGTACTGGAAGAGTTGAATAAAATATTTTTTTTAATTTATTTGGGGACACAAGGTAGAAAAGTTGAAAAAGAAATACAGTTTGGGGTAATTATGATGAAGGGGGGCTAAATATGGTATATTTGGCATCTTTTACGTCTTATATTAAGCTGAAATGGATCAAAAGGTACCTTGCAGATAATGAGGGTATATTGCAACATATGTTGCATAATATTTCAAATCTTAGAAATGTGGATTTCATTTTTCACCTTTCCAAAGAAAAACTTAATGAATTTGTAAATCACATTGACAATGTGTTTTGGAAAGATGTGTTTAAAGCTCTATCAAGAGTTAAAGAAAGATCTCTTTCTGTTACAGATTATTTGAATTTAGATATAAGAAACTTTGTTGATGTTAAAAAATGGAATTTTTATACAAATTGGGTTGGCATTGAGTCCTTGAATGACTTAGTTTTGCAGAATGGAATATTCAAATGCTTTACTGATGTAAAAGATGTGGTTTATAAAAGAACTTTTTGAGCTATTATTGTCTTATTTCAAAAGTACCCCAAAAAATTAAAAGACAAATTGCTGATTTTAAAAACATCACGAATTGTTGAGTCCAAATCAGTCTATTGTACAGAAAATGAACTCTACTTCTAATGTTAAGTTTTTATATCAAGTTATGAAGGAAAAGGAGTTCATAGCCCCACAATTCAAAAGAGAGAAGTGGGAAACTTATCTCAGTGAAACTATTTCAGAAAAATGTTGGGAATTTTATTATATGAATGCATCATTATCCACAAAAGAAACAAAATTAATTTATTTTCAATACCGTGTTCTTATGTGTTATATAGCTACAAACTCTTTCCTTCACAAACTTAAACTTGTAGATAATGACTTGTGTTCATTTTGCAAAAGCGAAAGAGAAACAGTCACTCATATTTTTTATGACTGTGTGTATGTATCTGCCTTCTGGAGAGATTTTGTGAAATGGTACAATGCATTTGAAAAAGATTATAAAATCACAAAACGAAGTGTGTTACTAGGCAATATTGATGGAAGTTTGAAAAAAATTCTTCTTTTGTTAGCTAAAAAACACATTTATTACTCAAAATGCTTTGATAAATGGGCATTGTATGATACTATAATGGACAAGTAGTGTTGATTGATTGTATCTTGCGTAACGTCTCGCTCGAGAATTTTTCACTCATATGGAGACGTCACAAAGACCGGTGAAGGGCTTCAAAAACACGGGTCATCTGTTTTTAAGGTCATCTCCGAGGACCCCTGACATTCACACCTGATGCCGAGCGTTTGGCGATGGAACCGTCACTACCTGTTTTAACGACTTAGGTCTGTCGCGGCCGGGGTTCGAACCCCGGCCTTCCGCATGCGGGGCGAACACTCTAACCTCTCGGGCACCGCGGCGGTTGTAGTTTGTTGAAAATCAAAATATATTTATATGAAATGTGTATATCTATGTGTGTATATATATATATATATATGTGTGTGTGTGTGTGTGTGTGTGTATGTATATATTATATATATCATACATGTATATACAATGCATGGTTATTGTTGATACAGAAGGTGCACAGAGTGACTGAGCGAGTGTAGATTACAGTTTGTATGTATAAATGTGTTGAAAATACAAAATATGAAACATTTAAAAAAAACTTACTATACGCAAAACAAGCTCTTGCGGATCGAATCAGTTGAGAGATATAAACACCATATGCAGGTGATAATGGAATATTGCTACATAAATATGGGAAGTTGACGATGGAGAAGCTGAAATCATCCCGTTTTTCATACAGTTGAGTTGTCGAATTGAAGTCCACAGCAAGATATTTTTTCTCACGTAGAAATTAAACTTAGATATTTTATTGAAAATAGATTTTAACGGCAAACTAACAACTCAACTTTATGATATTCAAAAAATCCTGGATCCGCTTGTAACATTCTGCATCAAGATAGGTTACATTGTAATTACATAGGTCTATTAGCTTTGTTCGTTGAAAGAAAATGTTAAAACTACACTCTACACACTTTTAATTAAAAAAGGTAAACAAGTACCGATACATAAAAATTGCTTGCGCCGCGCAAAGATTCACTTCGCAACATAAAGAGGAAGCGAAGGCCGCCATCTTGGTTCTTCGCATGCAACAGACAATGCAGAAAAATTTGCAACTTTTTCTTTCACTAAAGTTTTATCTAACAACGTTATAAATTACCATAGCATAAGTCAAATCCGACACAGTAAAATACTTGTAAGCAATTCACAGATCGCGATCCACATATATGTCAATCGATGCGATGGAACGTCATTTAACAGGACATGACGCATTTTATGTTTTGATAGACGGATCAAGAAATTTACTCTGTATTTTTTTGCCAGAAAATTTCCGCAACTGTTTGTCACTAGTGGTAAATCTGTTTTAAAAGTCCCAAATGTTTACCAGAACCTTGCTACAACTGTTTACTACTACCGGCAAACTTCTGGAATGTTTTGTTGAATAGTTATGCCAAACAAATCTATTTGCCGTAAATTTGCGGCAAACATTTAGTTTTGGTAAGGGTACACACTATCTGGTAATTTTATTCCTTTATACATCTGTTATTGGTGCTCTTTTTCTAAAATAAACAGTGTAATTATTATTTATTTTTGGACTAAACAAATTATGATACGTTACATTGTTGACAATCAAAAATTACCTTGGGAACGAAGAATGCAGAATTCGGATGTTTTAAAATATTCGAATTTTTCAAACATTTTACGGTAACACGAGCTCTATATGTTAAATTTCTTTGACTGGGCGTTCACAAATGTAAAAATCATTCCGATCTACATAAGTTTATGTTGTTTCAACGATCTGACGACATAATTTATTTTCAAACTCCCCATCGAGGCCTCATCTATGTACATGTATATATTTGTGAGGAAACGAATCCAGTCGAAGTTTGAATTTATTTTTCGATCAATTGTGACGTCATGTCAGTATTCATGTGACGTAGTCTATGGATTAGTCTGATATTTCGAGGTCTATGGATAGTGAATCACCATGTCATTGGACTATAAATTTACTACTTCACAATGCGAAACTGGAATTCATCATATATATCATCGTTCATTTACACTTTCTTTCTCATAGCCACAGGCACGGCATTGTCTTGTGCCTTTTACAGTACCCGCAACGTTATTCTTGACCTTCCTATCGTGCGTGTATCCTATCGTATCGTGCGTGTATCCTATCGTATCGTGCGTGTATCCTATCCTATCGTGTATCAGGTTTTCCGTTCTCTATCGTGTTTTGCGTTTATCAGGTCTATCGTGTATCGTGTTTTGCGTGTATCAGGTTTTCCGTTTATCGTGAAAATCGTTTATCATGTAGCTTCGGAAACTATCGGGATCGTATATAAAATCTAATGAAAAAGTACGATGCTTTCCGAAACCTTTATTCGTTTTGTTAAAAAAATTTTTTAGGATTTGAGGAAAGACGGTATATTTGAAGGAGAACATACTGTTGTCGATTTTAAGGCAGAAGAAGAGCTATTTGTCTGTCCAGAGAGAGTGAAAGTTTATCACAATTTAATTCTAAGTAGTCTGGAAAGTAGGCAGTGGTCTGTCGAGCAAACCGAGGACAATAAATCTGAAAACTCCTTCATCTGAAGTTCATATACATTTGTTTGTCTAGAAACAATTATTTGTAATTAACACTAACAGAAAAATAGGGAGTTCCGATTTGAAAGAAAAAATCAGTGAATTACATTGTTTATCACATACATGTATATTTTGATAATGGTTCTTTTTCTTCCGATTTTTTTCACCTGCATGCTACTTATATAGCAACTGCTGAACTTGTGCGCGTCTTTATAGCTAATTTTGTGTATCACCCGTGTTTTGACAGCTAACATTCTCAGGGACATTGTATTTCACACATTTAGAATATTAAGTTTTAAAAGGGTGCAAGGGTGTTGCATCCCCCAAAATTCTGCTCAACTGGGCACGATTCCGCTGTCATCGGTTTTTTTGTTACTTGTACATGTACATGTACACATGTACCAATAGTCGCACGTGTAGATACTGGAAATATATGTGGGTTTTGATGATTATTTGAATATTTACACACTAAGCGTTTCAAAATTGCGAATTTAAAACAAACCTTGTTTTGTTTACGTTTTTTTAAAACAGTTTATCTATGTTTTGTTAACAAAATATTAATTCAAATAAATATGTTCCAATTACTTATGACTATCAATTATCATTCATAGTGTACAAATATCTAACAGGTGTAACGCGGTTGATAGTTTTAAAGCGGTCGTTATGAAAATAACTTGAGATGTTGAATGAGCCTTGATCTTAGAGCTTGATGCAAAGTAACCCCCTCCTCGCTACACACACAATATTACTTGGTTTTATTTCATATTCAAGGTAATATACATTAGCATAAGGGAGCTACTGAAGCATGATATCACTACATTATATTACATTTAGTTAATTCCCTGTATAATTTATATATTAAACATTAGGTGACAATATAAGTTTTACTTTTAGAATCTTTGGCTGAGAAAATTCATATACATGAAGATATCAAATAATGAATTCAATGCCGTATATATTTTAGTTTTTTATTTTAGCTGTGGTGGCATAAAAAACATAAACAAAATGAAATTTAAAAAAAAAAGTACGACCATGGATTAAAGAAATTATATGGTACAAAACCGATCAATGTTTTAAACAAATGTTATCGCGACGGGGACAGATAACTGATAGTCATCCCGCGATGAGAACGCGGTTTTCCTGAGTTACCTATAGATTACTGCGTTAGATTTTCCCCATCGCGAGAACGCGAAAAACAAGAAATCCGCGTTGTCCGTAATGTATATAGGTATATAATAAATATTGAAATCCTTCAATATTATTATCAACATAATGTAATTATGTTGTAGGTATCAAAATTTCGTTCTGTCTAAATCGTTTCTTTTACAACATTTCTATCAGGTTTTCCGTTTATCGTGAAGATCGTTTATCGTGTTTTGCGTTTATCAGGTCTATCGTGAAGATCGTTTATCAGGTTTTGCGTTTTTCAGGTTTATCGTGTATCCTATCGTATCATGCGTGTATCCTATCGTATCGTGCGTGTATCCTATCCTATCGTGCGTGTATCGTGTCCTATCATTTATCATGTCAAGAATAACGTTGAGGGTACTGTAGTAAGCTCCAAGTTACAATCCTCCTCGAATGTATCGCATACTCGACATTGTCAATTATGACGTCACAGCCGTTACGTACGTCATAGCTAGCAATGCATCAAATTCACTCACGGATGCCATCGTATTACATCCGAGATCTCAATCGGATCACGCGCTCGTCCTTTTCCGTAACCGGTAAGAAGACTCGGACGTGGATCGGCGCAAGAATTGCATCAAATCGATGCATTTCTTCGCCGGAAGCGCGCCTGTGGATGAGGTGAGGTTAAAAGGCCAGAACCGAATCCCTTAATAACGTGTGTTACATGTATTTATATTTTCACCACAAATTCAGTTTTGGTATCATTAACGTCTTATTCACTCTAATACATAAACATGTAAGTGGAAATTGATAGTGGTACAATACCTTAGATGTGTATAATATCTTAGATGCATTTGAAAGTTCACGTTTCATAGTGTAACGTACGACTGTGACGTCATAGTTACGTTTATGTATACGTAGCAACCAACTCTGATGGTGTCGATCCACATACGAGATTCATTTGCGGTTACGGAAATAGACGAGTTGTTACGATTGCCGAGATCTATGTCGAGTGCGCGAGACATTCGAGGAATGCCGATTGCTCCACGTTACAGTTTTGATTTTTTTCAAACTTCAAGCCCGATCCCCAAAGCTTAGGGCAATCAATGAAAGTGGATTTTAGTTATTAAAGCTTCAATGTTTTAAACTCTGTTTCAAACAACACCCTGTAATATTTCTCAAAATGGAAATTTATAATTAGTAATGTAAATGATGAATTAAACATGTTTGCAGGGATAGGAATTTTAAACACCGGTTTACAATATGCATGGTTTTTTTCCCAAGGTTTTCACATAAAGGGGGTCATTGGGCTCTCAAATTGTCCGCTGCCCCATTTACTTTTTATGTCAAATGATTGCTGGAGTGTAAAGGTTAAACGCATTAAAGTGTTTCAAAAGTCTGTAGGTTTTAGAAGTTACAAATTTTCGGATATGATAGGCTATGAAGTCAAAATTTGGACTACTATACGTGCATTTTCATCACTTTGAAACCAACAGCATGGTTCAGTAAATGAAGAATTATAAAACCTGTCAAATTCGATTCATTTTCTTCCTTTCATATAAAAGAAACATATTTCCACTGTTTAAATAAAGACAATGCCTCAAAACCTGTGTACAGTGTACATGTATATTGACACTTCGTGGTTTTAAGTGGTGTGTTCTAATTTGTTAAGTGGCTCTACTCTGGAAAGGTCCGCTAAGCACAATTTTTTTAAAATGAATTTGGTCAATATACATCCTCGACAAAATACATACAAACTTTGATAAGAATCTGTCGGTTTTTCAATATTAAGATGTGGTATGGGGATTTACCGTAAGCTTCTCTATCATTATTTAAACTGTGCTGTCTTGTAACAAGCACTTTGGCTGAAAATGTCCTTTCTAAAATCTGGAAATCACATTTATTTAGTCACAGATAATTGTGTTGCATTTCTTAAAATTACAAAGGTCTGCTTTTATTCTGTCCAATTATATAGATCATGAAAAAAGCGACAAACAGAGAGCAGTTTCCAGATTTACATATCCTTCAAAGTGGGACAAGTATATGATCCGCTAAATAGGCACACACACAATCCAGGCATCAAAAGAAATAGAAAACTCAATTGAAGGTGACAGAAGAAAGCAAAGGTCGAAAAGGTGAAAAAAATTACATCTTAATTGCAAAAAAACAACAAAAACAAACAAATCTTTGGCGCTTACTTTTTCTTCACGTGACCCCTTCGTTGTGACCTTTGGATGCTAGAGGACGGATCCGGATGCTCATTATGTACGAAAGGTGAAGATAACGAACAGTGATCAATCTAATAACTCCTGTAAGCAATACAGAATAGAGGGTTGGGAAAACACAGACCCCTAGACACACCAGAGGTGGGATCAGGTGCCTAAGAGGACTAAACATCCCCTGTCGACCGGACACACCCGCCATGTACCCTATATCTTGACCAGGTAAACGGAGTTATCCGTAGTCAAAATCAGTGAGCCAAGAACGGCCTAACAATCGGTATGAAACAAGTCAGGCAGCATTTGACCCAACGATATGTTGTATTGGCAAACTAAATCGTTATAACGATCACAGAATTTGCGAAATGCTGACTTTAAACGAGATCGTTGAAAACCCCTGCACCATCAATTTGTTTGTTAGTAAGTAGCCTGTCTCGATTTAAAAACTGACCATACGCAAACCATGCTCTTGCATATCGAATCAGATGAGAGATACAAACACTATATGCAGGTGATAATGGAATATTGCTATATAAATATGGGAAGTTGACGATAAGAGGAGATGAAATCATCGCGTTTGTCAGAAAGTTGAGTTGTTAATTTGCCGTTAGTATCTACTTTCAATAAAATATCTAAACATGGAGCAGAAGTGGACGACTCTGTGGTGTCTTTTATTTCAAGTTCAGAGGCATATATCGAATCGACATGAATGAAAATTAGCATTGTTAATAGATAATACGTCGTCGATATATCTAAATGTCAGATTGAAGGCCACAGTAAGAGATTTATTCTTCTCAGATAGACATTTTTGAATAAATTCTGCTTCATAGGAATATAAAAACAGGTCAGCTAACAAAGGAGCACAATTCGTGCCCATGGGAATTCCAGCAGACTATTGGAAGACCTGATCACCAAAGACTACGAAGATATCGTCAATGAGAAACTCCGGCATATATTTTATTTGAACTTCAGAGTACTTGTGCGTGGAATCAGAGTGGTGCTTAACCAAGAAATCTTTAATTTATCGTGAGGAATGGTCGTGTAAAGTGTTGTACGTTTTGGTGTTGTTGATTTGAGGAAAGTTTTGTGATTTCTAATTTACTAAAAGTTCTTTAGAATTTTTGAGAATCTACATTTAATTTACACCACCTCTGGCATATGTGTTGCCCTAGACGCCACCTTATCAATGGAAATACAAGTCAGCTCCGTGGTAAGGATGATGTACTTAACATAAGGAAAATCTCCAAGGTGAAACACCATCCCATCCAAGAAGCGTGTGTGAAGGTCATCAATGCAACAGTCATATCCCACCTTGACTATCACAATGCCCTCCTGCTGCGCATAACCGATCGCTCCATCCACCGACTACAAGTGGCTCAGAACAACGCTGTACGTTGTCTCACACGATCATGCTACAGACAACATATTTTGCTGGTAGTTCAACAACTACACTGGCTGCCTGTAAAGCAACGTGTTGTGTTTAAAGTGCTGACAACCATAAATAAGTCACTACACTTTCTCTCTCTCTCTCTCTCTCTCTCTCTCTCTCTCTCTCTCTCTCTCTCAGCACCAGCATACTTCAGAGAGTTATGTCCTGTTTACCAGCCACATAAGACCTTGAGATCATCATATAACCTATGGAAACTGGTAGTGAAGAAATCAACAAAGAAATACGGTGCAAGAGCCATAAAAGCACAAGGCGCACAATTGTGGAATAAACTGTCATTGGAACCTCGAGAGCTTGAAGAACATGGAGCATTCTGCAAGAACCTAAAAACTCTCTTGTTCAAGCATGAATATGCCTTGTGAATGTAATATTCAGTGCAATGTTAATGTATCATGGAATCTATGTGCAATCTCTTGCAAACTGAATTTTGATCCAGTATATGAATGCAATTACCTCTGTGTCAGTTGTATCTTGTTTAGTCAAAGTTAACCACCTATCAACTTAATACCATGTTTTATTTAATAAAAGTCTTTCTACTGTTTTATCATTTACTTTATAGCTCTTGCAGGTCTTTTATTGGTGTGTTATCATTTATTATTAGCACAAACATTGCACAGCGCATGTAATTTTGCGCTTTATAAATGAATAAAATAATTATAATATGTAGTCGCACAGTACGTTTGAAGTTTCTCCTTCACAACTGTTAATATTTTCGTGAGGAGCAAAGATAGGGGCTTGGTAGAACACTTACCGGATCCAGCAATGTATCTTTGCAAGGATTTTTATGAAGTCTAGGAATCCAGTATAGGTGTGGTAACTCATACTCATCCAACCCATTGACTGGAATATTTTAAAATGTGTCTAAAACTCAAGCATGATTTTCCTTGATGCAGAGTGTGCATTAACACAATAGTTTATATTTTTATGCCCCAGAGATCGAAGATCGGGGGCATATTGTTTTTAACCTGTCTATCATTCTGTCTTAAACTTTAACATTGCTAATAACGTTTAAACAGTAAGTGCTAGAGTTTTGATATTTCACATGAGTATTCCTTGTGACAAGGGGCCTCCGTGGCCGAGTGGTTAGAGCATCGCGCTCAAAATCACAGGGCCTTTCACCCCTGGTCAGCGCGGGTTCGAATCCTGCTCGCGCCGGTAAGTGAGAAAGTTTCCTAGTTTACTTTCGGAGGTCTCTTCCCAGGTACATTGTATTTGGGTTCTCTCTTCCACCAACACAAACCGGGCGCCACCAGATAACTGGAAAATTGTTGAGTGTGGCGGAAAACATCAAAACAATTCTAATGACAAAACCTTTCCGTGGGTACCAACATTTTTGACCTTGGAGTTTGGCCTTCTTTCAAAATAATTGACATTGGTCATAACTTTTAAATGGTAAATATTAGAGCTTTCAAATTTCACATGAGCATTTCTTGTGACAAGAACTTTCTCCTGGTACCAAGATATTTGTCCTTGTGACCTTGACCATCTTTGGAATTGGCCACTATCTGAGGCATTTGTGTTTCACAAACACATCTTATCAAGGATTGTATTCTACTACCCCCCCCCTTTTCAACGGAATTTTCTTTAAATTCTCCGGCCGTCGAAAGAATGTGTAGAAAATGGAGTTCCATCATCCCAAAATCGGACGGAAGATTTAATCTTTACTTGCAACGAGATCGTGTCTAGTTATTATTATATTATTTTCCAACATCAGTTTCATATGTACACATCAACCTTCCACACATACAGATACAGACGGAAGGGGTTATATCATAACTGTTCGCACATGTATACAAGAAAAAAGAATACATGGACACAGAATGTATAACAATATAGCCTTAGACATTATTTGAGAGGCATCTCCACTCTGACCATCTATTTTCAAACAAATCGTCCCAGAACAATTTCCTTTCTGGTGAATAATTCTAGAGAGCATCACTGAAGAGACATTATTTGTCGAAATGCACATCTGGTGCATCAAAATTGGTACCGTATAAATTTTACAATATGAAAGGACGTCATTAAATATAATAGTACTTAATTTCTTGACATTTGAAATATATATTTTTAAGGTATTTCCACCCTTCTGTGACGTCATAAGATTTTGCAAAGTCAATGATTTAATAAGATTTATGAATGACAGAAATATAAATTTTGTTGGAGTCTTTTTCAATAGTTATAAAAAATCTTGTGAAATATTTCAAAAGTCTAAGTTATATATGAATACTCAATTATATGTTTCAAAATATTGAATCCAAGGGCAATAACTCTTTTCATGAAATTATTTGTCAAGTCCATTATGCGATAGATTTCCTTTGTTTTAAACCAACGTTTTGTATATTTTTCTAAAGAAACAGTTTCATGAAATATTTATGAATACTATTATATCATTACAACCAGTTTTTGTGAAAATTTGATAATGCTGTTTAAAGAAAATTGCAATTTTCTGACGTTAATAAGAAGTATATTGTGCTAACAATTTTATTAATACCACAACATTCTTATTTTATCATTTTTATTTCTTATTAAAATATATTATTTGAAGAATCAACAATCAAATAAAAGATTTAATCTATAATTCTAGAATGGTGGAATTACCTTAGCTAATAAAATAATCACATTTAAACTAACATCTTTATCTACATCACCAGTATAAAAATTCCGTGCATTGAACATAACTCTTTTGCCTATTTTTTCCCGGATAAAATCGTCCAAATTATTCTAAGATTATTACAATCAAAATATAAGTGTTTAATGGTCTCTTGTCCTTTGAACAGTGTACAAAGTTGGTTGTCAGTAATCTTTGAAAAATATTTTTACTCCCAAAATTCCATGCACAATTCTATACTGGAACCACTTAAGGGCTGTGTCTTTCGTCAAGCATTTCAGATTAGTATACACTTGTTTCCAGTTAAAATCATCTCAAAGTGTTAAAAGATTAGTGCACTTTCTCACAAGCAGGTTAATGTTGAACATGTACTTGAGACATAAAGAAATCATATATTCTTCTTTAACCCTTCTTATCTTGACATAAAACTTTTATAAATTTATGATGAGCTGGTCTTACCACTAAAGTGGGATCCACAGGTTTCACTTCTGGTATTGTATACAAAATTGCCTACTTAAATCCCTCATATACAGTGAAAGGAAATTTTACAGAAACGTTGTTATGCTTTTATATGTAATCAAAATTTGTAAATAAATCTGAATCCACATGGATTCCCATTTGAAATAGAGATTCATTAAAAAGAATTTATTTTGTACCTTAATCCTGTCATTGTACCACAATGGTTCTGAAAGCATGCTATATTTCTTTGCAGATGTAAAAATACTAACAAAGTCTACAAAGTAAGATAGTGTTTCCTTCCCCAAAAAAGGGGATTTGAAATTGTTTTCAATTTTTGTTTGATATAGCCTACTCCAAAATGACACGTTTGTGTAACTTCGCAACCTGCAATTTCTGTAAATAACAAAGTCCACAAGGATTTGGAAGTTAGCATTCTCCTAAACCAGGGTTTCAGGGATTTATGACAATGTCTAAATTAATCATTTTATAACCACCATATTCATAGTGTAGTTCTAATGTTTTTCTGGCTGTTTTATGAGGTTTGTTATCCCAGATGAATTTAAATAGGATAGTTTCTATTTTTTTTTAACTATTGTGGTCTTGGTTTAGGCAGAATGCTAAGTACATATACATGTAAATGAGTGAGTTTTGAGAGCAATGTACTTTTTACCAAAGATGGAATCTTTTCTTTTTGACAATTGTAATATCTCTTTCTGAATCTTTTCTAATTTGTTATCAAAGTTCAATTGTTCCATATTTTCAAGGTTTGCTGTATATGTAATGAATACCGAGAATTGTAAATGGTTGTGTATTCCAGCTAAGACCAGTATTGCCACACAGTGTTTCATTAGAACCAGCTTTTGAAACTATCCAAATAGCCTTCGTTTTATGAAAGGACCTCATCCTGTGGGGATCTGGGTTAGAATAGATCCTCAGTACTCCTTACTTGTCGTAAGAGGCGACTAAATGGGACGGTCCTTCGGATGAGACCGCAAAAACCGAGGTCCTGTGTCACAGCAGGTGTGGCAAGACAAAGCTCCCTCTCTTCTCAGTGGCCATAAGCGTCTAACATAGGCCTAAATTTTGCAGCCCTTCACCGGCAGTGGTGACGTCTCCATATGAGTGAAATATTCTCGAGCAATTCAACAATATTCAATCAATCAATCAATCAATATAAAGAGACCTCTGTGGCCGAGTGGTTAGAGCATCGCGCTCAATATCACGCGACTTCTCACCTCTGGTCGGAGCGGGTTCGAATCCCGCTCGCAACAGTTTACTTTCGGAAGGTCGATAGAGACCAGTTACATTGCATTTGGGTTCTCTCTTCCACCAATAAAAACCTGGTGCCACCAGATAACTGAAAATTTGTTGAGTATGGCGGAAAACAATCAATCAATCAATTATGAATATTGGGCTTCAATCCTGAAAATTGGAAAAGCAAATGAAGTGCACTTTTAAGATTTTTTTCGGAACCATCTAAAACAGTACTGTGCATGTCATCTGCATACTGGAGTAAACAAACATTATTCTTTTCTATCCTTATCCCCTTCATGTTTTCATTCTGTCTATTTATGAGTCCCATAATTTCTACACAGATTAAACAAATATGGAAAGACTAGGTCCCCTTAACGACAATCTCGTCCTATCAAGAAGAAATCTGATGCTATTCTGTAAAAACAGAGTTTAGCTTTTCTCTATAATACAGAAACCCATTTTAAGTATGGTTCCATGTAAAAATCAGGCAGAGGGTGATAAGTCGACCGTCAGGGATCGAGCCGATACTTATATATATAGTAACATTGTTTATAGGAAATCATTCGGTGATAATATTTTTTTCATATGACGCACCTTCACAGAGCTGTGTTACTAAAAATAGAATACCCATGTTTTGACCAAAATTGACTCATAAAAATGCTATATATTCTTAAAGGTTTTGTTAAATGAAAAGATCATACATTTTCAAATGGCTTATATAAAATGAAGAAGAAGGCTACTGTTTACGAATTTCTGTTGTCATAGTGAGTATTTGTTATGTGTTACCATGGTAACCGTTCCTGTAGTTAACGAAAGGATTTTCTAACGGAAAAACATTCCAACTTTAAGACCATTTTTCTCGAAACAGCAAACACTTTCAAAAAAGTTTTATAATTAGACGGATGAAGTACATGCTATTGAATAATTTTTACCCAATATTTTTTTTGAAAGTTTTTACTGTACTAGGAAAAAAAAATATGAAGATTGTGAAAAATGGCGGGAAAATAATATATTTTCATGTTTTTAAATTTTTTTCTACTTACAAACTATTCAACAAGCACACTTTTTTGTCATGTTCTAGTAATTATCATATTTATAAATATCTAAAATGATCTTCTTTATGTGTTTACATACCATAATGATATGTCTATAGATGTAAATGCGAGAAACGATGCATAGCATTTTGGGTCGGGATCGAAAGTCCGTTTATTATTAACCCATTTCTTTCAGATTTCCTCAGGTTTTTGTAAACAACTTATTAGACCGGTCTTTATAGGATATTTTGCACTGAATGGAGAGTTTAACTTGCAAGTATTTTTGGCTGGATAGTTGTGAGTTTGTGGGTAATTAACAGATTAAAGAAAAAATGCTTGGTTGGCAATTGTTTTTCATTTTGAAATTCACCTATCAACAACTCTTGTGAGGCTGGTCAACGACGTACGTTGTAGGTTGCTCGAATAACAAGAGATTGGCATTTTAGTCCCAAGTATAAAGAGAATGAATGCCCATGTTCTTTAAAAACGTATATCTTTAGAAAAACAAAACTGAAAATACATTGAACATGTTCAAGGGAATCCTATGATAAAACATTAAGACATAATTTATCAACTTTTGTGTTTTACTCTAAATAATTCATTGAAAATATCTTTTTTGAATTCATTTTTGCTCTGTGTAATATGAAATTTAATACATTTATTACAAAGCATCTTGACATTTTAAACTTTGGCTAACAATTCTAGAAACATGATATGGCTCAAATTTTAAAATAAAACTTTTTAGCACTTGATTTCCTTATGAATCCTTTGTAAGAGTGGAACAAAAACTTTTAGTGAAATGTACGTTTTTACAGTCGTATAATATACATGTTTGTTCAGGAAAAAATAAAAATCAGAACAGAAACTGCAGACATTTGTATCATTAATATTGTAAAATTTGGACAGTTTATATTGACTTTATATAATTTTATGAATATACATGTAATGTAGAAATGGGATTGTTTTAAAATTCAATAATGTAGTTTAAAAAATGTAAGTTGACTCATTTATCATGTCTATGGCACTATCTTTTACCAAGTATGATTACAGGTTGCTTTCAGATGACAAAACAACTGTTTAACATAATCCATGTAGATATTAGTGTCTGTAAAGTGAAATGAAAATGAATTCTTAATTATTTCATCAATACATTCCATTATCTATAAGATTTTTTAACAGTTGCAACTTGTAGGTTTAGATCCTTTATAAACTGTATACTGAAAGATGTACGCGGAAGAGTTCTTTGAAGCTTAAAAATTTTATTTCAAAATCATACTTTTTTAAAAGTGTAACCCCAAACAAGGCATAAACATGATAAAGGAACAAATGAGCACAGAAATATATTTGTTACGAACATATTTACAAAACGGAGGCAGATCCAGAAAAAAAATATAAGGGTGGGAATGGAGGTTTTGTGACTCGTGTATTTACCTTCTCCATCCAGAAAGGGGTGGGTGAAGAGCCCAATAATTGCATAAAATAGATCATTTGAGCTATTCTATGATGCATCACATTATACATGTATTTTTGCATGTCAACACAACTTCATTACACAATTCAACCCATTGGTGTTTAATTTTTTCATAAGTTGTTTCCCTTTCGAATTTAGGTACATTAGGAATTTCAGTTGAAATAATTTGAATAAAACACCATATATAAGAATGCTTTCATGTTTATTTGACAATTTGTCATTTATTTCTTCATAGAGTTTTGATATTTTGTTTGGATTCAATATTTTAGACTGTCTTGATGTTCAACATTGAATTTATGGACTCCTTTGCTTTCCTTTTGTAATAGTGTCTTGTACTTTCACTTGGTTTGATTGATTTTCCTCCTGTTACCACTTTAAGTATATCCTTGGGTTTTGCACAGACCTACAATACAATAAGATAGACACTGATTTTCAGGACACAAGAATTTACTTATTTTTCTCTCCTCAATATACATGTATATAATATATATTTCTCTAGTTTTTGAGAATGTTTGAACATTTTATATCATAAAACTTTCAATAAAGTACACGACTCAGAGCCTAGTAGTCATAGTACACATTGATTTTTAAATTATACATGTAGTTAGAAAGAATAAAATACTAAAACAGCATATAAAACTTTTGAAAACAAGAAATGCTTAAAGAAACTTGTATATGGCATTGAGAAGGTGTTCCAAATATTCTAAATCAGTGACAAGTAGGTTCGGGTACTAGTCAGGGCAACAGCTGTATCAGGTTTTGAGTCTGGTTTCTGAGTGACCAATATTTTCCTATAATGGTGGGTTGGGGGTTGGTTGACTTTGACCTCATTATCAGAAGGGGTCATATAGTGCTTGTATATCAGGATTATTATATAATATTATACTGCTCTACCAAGTTTGAGGTTTTTAAAACATTTACACTTTAGATTCATTGGTACATATGTGCTACATGTATTTACCACAGAGGTTTCCAATGCATGTAGTGATGGTAATGACACTCCATGATGCTGGTGTGAAAACTTTAAAGAAATATACATTAGCTAAATGACTTGATCTTTGTTATATTTATATATTATTATTAGAAATATAAATTCAAGAACCCATACATTAACCAGTCCCCATGACCATATCAGATTGAGGCAGACTTTAAATAGTAATATAATATATATCTAATAAAAATGTCAAGATATAAATTAACATTATGAATTGTTTTACAATAAAATGGAATTCTTTAAAAAACTACAGACCCTAAATATTTTCTTTGATATGTCTAATAGTATGCATATGTTTTTAAAATATGAATTCTGATTTGTCAAGAGCTGAATGGTGACCACTAAAAGAAATGATTTTGTGCATATGAAATAATATTTAAAAAATTTGTGTGTGTTTATATAGAACACCTTGAAGGAAAAAACAATGATGTGTATATAAAATAAATTGAAGAAAAAAATCCCATCCATTCTGAGATTTGAACCCGGTACCTCCTGCATGCTAATCCGGATACCTAACCTTAACTGTCTGTGACTTGCAAAGGGTAGGATCACATTATGTACTTTACATTGCATCTCACAAAGTTATATCATGTCTTAAATTTTTATATGCAAATTCGACTGAAATCTACATGTAGTACATAAAACCACACTCTTTTGAGATGATACCTACTCCTACTGATCCTCAGTTAGGCATAATCTACATTTCTATCTGAGACAAGAGGCGTTTGTGTGGAGGATACGTAGATGTCTGCTATTATTGCAGACCATTACAAATGAAACATGCCGTCGACTAGCCTAGGCCTAAAACATATCATAGCGTAACTGTTGAAAGTATGACTTTTTGAAACAAGGGAGTGGGTGTCATCTGCACACAGTCGTCTCATACAATGCTACATTGTATAATACAACATTCGTTATGATTTTTATGCTAGTAATAACATGAATAATAAATATTGCGAATTTTGACTTATTAAATATGTAAATCACACCATTTGAAATTACCGGAATGCGCCGACTTGGTGACATGTTGCTCGGTCTTCGTTGTCGGCTGCTCCACACACGTTCTATCTTCAGTGACTCCATATACATCAATGTATTTCTGACACTCTCCGAAGGTAAATATATTCGTTTCCTTTAGAGGAGGCTTGAGGGTAGTTCACACTCTGTCGGAATATTGTCCTACACGGCATTCAGTTTTGGATCCGCCATATTCCGCGCACTTAGTGTGTTGACAAAGCAGCGCCCCTAGCGATCATCGAGGTTAAATTCAAGAACGATAACCGAAATTGCATTAAAATCGAAACATTCAGAGAGGTTTTAAAATGTTATATTGAAACTTTCAAAAAAAATATTTATTTCAGAGCATGCCTTTTTTATTTGTTTAATGTTATATTATGATATATTTTCATACCTGCTTTGCTGTTTTTAGATTTCAAAGGGATTACAAGTAGTGTTTTGTATAGATTTGCACTAAGCGTGAATTCTCCATGTTCATAATTATCTGTCCATAATTTTGGAACAAGGCGAAATAAATCAAAACTACTTTGTATATTTGCCAAACATATTACGGTGAGTTAGTATGCTAAGTTTGGGTTCATTTCATGAACATGGACTTATCACGAAAATGCGATTTTGCCTGATTTTTACGTGGAACCATACTTAATAAGTCTGCACCAAAATTAAAATAAAAAACTTTAAAATCAATAAACAAGATGATACCTGGTTTATGTCTTTCAAAAATGCTGGGGAGAACATCATATATAACACGAGTGCTTTCTCCAATAAATCTACCCTGAAGGAAACCCATGTCATGGATTAAATAGTCTAAAACTTGTTTAATTTTGTTTGCTATACAGGAAGAGGCAATTTTATAACAAAAATTAAGAAGCAAAATTGCACGCCATTTTTTTTTTAAAGAAACTCTCTTGTTTTATATTCCTTAGGAAGTATAGAAATTATTCCTTGTTTTGTGTAATTTATAATTCAACAGATAAGAAACCATAAGTAAGAGATCTTAATTAAAAAAAAACAATCCTAAAGAATTTGTAAAATTCAACAGAAAAACTATCAGTTCCAGGGATTGTTTTAAGAGTTGAAAGGACTTCCTCTCTGGAGATGATACCTTCAAGTTCCTTTGAAGTAGTATTATTTAGAACATTTACATTGCAAGTGTCTACGATGATATCCAACTCCACATCGTGTAAATTATTGTCATTACTTGAGTACAGTGTCTTATAAAAAAAAAAAGTCAACTTCTGACAAAATATCAGATTGGGATGTAACAATACAATTATCAGTTACAAGCTTGCTTACAGTTTTATTGACATAGTTTCTTTTTTCTAAGCTAAGCTAAAAAAATGTAGGTTTTTCTCCGTGTTCTGTTCACTTTAGTTTTGTTCTAGCAAATAAACCTCAAATGTAAACTTTTCTTTTTGCTTCAAGTAGAACTATATTTTAATTCGAGACAGGCTGCTGGCAAATAAGTTAATGTAGATATAGGGATCAGGTACCTGGGAGAAGTAACCGTCCCCTGTCGGCAGGTCACACCCGCTGTAAGCCAAACATTTTGATCAGGTATTGTGTGAAACACGTCAGACAACATCTTATCTAATGTCAGGTTGCATTTTCAATTTACATTACCATATCAACTTATTTGCCAAGTCTGTAGTCTTGTGATTCTTGAGAAAAGTTTTAAAGACTTCTAAAATAACCAATGTTAATTTTGGTTCCATATAGTAGCCCTATACTGCCCCTGGGGATCATGGTATGAGCATACTTGAATACAATATTTCTAACAAGCTTCGGGTTTTCTGTTTTCTTGAATCTGGAGGAGATCTTTTAAATGTCCCGTCCTATTTTCACTTTCTAACTTTTGACTGTACAGTTTCATCCTAAGCCATTTTTTTATCATGCGTGAAACTCTATTGTATCTCACGGTGATTTTCCTACTAATGGAATGGGACATATTTCAGTAATTAAACTCATAATTATCTAGCGTATCATGAAAAGGTGAACATTACAAATAGTGACCAATCTCATAACTCCTATAAAGAATACAAAATTAAGAGTAGGATAAACACGGACTCCTGGACATACCAGAGGTGGGATCAGGTGCCTAGGAGGAATAAAGATCTATTGTCGACCGGTCACAATAATGCAGCAGATTTACAATCTTGACAACAGCGACAGCGTTTTGAAGTTTGACACTAACAGAGTTTATCCGCCACAATTCCACAAGATTGGTTGCGTGGTTATTTGTATGTTTACGTCCCTTCGAGAATCTTTCACTCATATTGAGACGCCATCGGTAAATGAAGCACCATAAATTCAGATCTATGCTTAGTACCCATGTTTGAAACAGTGAGGGTTATTAACGTGCCAACGCCTGTCACGAGTAGATTGATTGATTGATGTTTTCCGACACACTCAACAATTTTTCAGTTACATGGTGGCGCCCAGTTTTTATTTGTGGAAGAGAGAACCCACATACAATGTACCTGGGAAGAGACCACCGACCTTCCGAAAGTAAACTGGGTAACTTTCGAACCCGCGCCGACGGAGATGAAAGGCCGTGTGATTTTGAGCGCGATGCTCTAACCACTCGGCCACGGAGGCCCCTTATTTTGGATGACTCAGTTATTAGAAATATCAAAATATTTTATGAAACAAGGCTCTGTTCATTTCTAAAAATGTTGATAGAGTTTGGTTGTCCCTACATGTAACTTTGACCACCAGGGGTAAAGCAATCAGTCATATGCGGCTTAGTTGTCAAGTAGGGTTCCTCTTCTGGTGCCTGTAGGTCATTTATCGAATCTATTAGTTTTCAGTGAAAGGCAAAATTCAAACTTGTGATGATGTACATTTGGATCATACCCTTTTTTAAACTTTGACAAAGCATTTATTTCCAAGAGGTCCGCAGTCATATAAACGCCGCGTAATTTCATATCAGCGTACTTAAAGTATGTAAGCTAATATCAAGTAAGTCACATGTAACTCAGCGGAATTTTATACCTAAAATGATAATCCGCGAAGTTATGACCCCGTGGAGTTAAAATACGAATACAGTATGGGATGGTAAAAGAAGTCCATAGATTCGCTGCGTCCATTGCTGTGTAAAATATTTCGTGTCTTACCAGCGGTTTGCTTCCTTGTCTCTAAAATTCCTTTATGGAAGCTAGGCAATGGAAATCCAAAGTGTCCATTGAGTCATATATTCGATACGCATGATAAGGTGTACAGTCCAATAACTGCCCATGTGTACCTGGGGTGGATATGGTAAGTATGTGTGGTTCTGCATTGTATTAAGGTATAAGTACGTAGTTATCGTGGTTTATTGTCATGGCATCAATTTGTATATAAATTTTGTTGCCGGTTTTCTACATACTTAACGTATTGCAGAAACCTTTGATGTTCCAGTATAGTTTATTGGGCCATCCATCATTAAGCACTCTTTCATGGCTTCTTGCTCCAGGTAAGGTGGAACCAATGTGGTTTTGGAGATTGTTTATACGGTGGGGATTCGGTGTACTTTAGTTTGAAATTGGTGAATTTAATTTATCTAATTTTCATTGTTTTGATATCTGACCAATTTCAGAAGTTTTTGCCCTACAAGGGGGGGGGGGGGGTCAATGCTATTGGAGTGAAAAACACTCCGCTAAACATATTAATTTCACTGTTTCGTAGCTATCTGCAATTGGTTAAGCAGTACTTTCCCCAAGACTTTTTGGTTTGACCCCAAATACATCATGAAAGTGGAGGTATTCCCATTTCCCACAATAATGAAGCAATGGAGATGGACCGTCTTCAAGTTGCATTAAGTACCCAGATTTGATGGGGAAAATATTGATTACAATTTTTTATGCTTAATGGTGTTCAGTCAGATGATTTGGGAAATGTAGTCCTCAACAACTGACAAGGAGATTTGAATATTTTATGGTAGAGTGAATCCTGGTTCCTTTGTTGTTAGTAGGCGAGGTTGGTCGTTTGTCAGTTGATTGGTGGGATGACTGCTAACTTGGCTTACCTGTTCGCAGTCACGTGATGTTTGAGCACACCAAGTCAACTGATTCCATAGTTACCGTTGTGTTCATAGTATATGAAAATATTTTGTGCAATCGAACTGTGACTGTGAACTGTGATTTTGTGACTATTCTGAAATGAATTACTATTATCATAACTCATTCCTTAATTCAGCGAAACATTGGGTTAAACTAACATATTCTAATTACATGTAGGTGACCCGGTATTTAAACATTTTGATTAAAAAATATTTTGTTGATTGGTGTTGCATTTGTGTCGGTTTGCTAAGATGTGTTGTATTGGTATTCCACAAAGAACTCGAGCCACGAACACCCTGTAATGGCCTACGCTTGGGTTGAAATGTAAAGTGTCTTTTACCATTTTTTTCTGTCTTTGATTTCAATCTAGACTACTTACTCAAATCACATGTCACTTTATTTTTAGGAAACCAGATGTTGATTAATTTGCAACTAAAAGTCAAACCCATAGATGTGCTTGATTTTTCCGGATTTTCACCCCTTCTTTGTAACTTTAAGCCAATATTTCATCTATTACGTATGCCTCGCTGGAAGATTTTTTTTTCAATTAAAGGAAAATTTGCATCAAAAGATAGTTTTTCCAATGAAAAAAAAAACTATCAGCAAGGTTTACGATCTGTCGAAAGCTAATGTCTTTTTAAATATCGCGTAAGAGGAATTATCCGTACAGCTGATATCAATATGTGCATGAAGGTTGTGTACAATGTGAAAATTGCTTTAATTATGAATGTTTGCATAAATCATTTTTCTTCATTTTTGCTTGCAATAAGAAATGATTATACATGCATGTAACAATGCTAGTATAAATACATAATGTATTTCGTAAAGACTTATCATAATTTTTAATCAATTAGTTTATTCAATACATCTGAATGAAGTATTGGGGGGATCTATATTTGTGAAAATACAGGGAGGTTAATCTAGGTTAAAATAAGCGGCGGATCCAATACAACATGTACATCCAATTTTTAATAGAAAATGAAATATAATAAATAATTTATGAATATTTTCATAATAGTTAATAATCAAAACTTCTTTCTTTTAATTAAGACATATTACATAATAAAAGTAATTAAAATCATTGTTCTAAAAGTACCATGATTTAACAGGCACGTAGAATCAGTGCGGGGGGGGGGGGTGCTTTTTCACGAGTTTTTCTGCCTATTGTTGTTTACAGGACTCATTCCCAATCCAAAGTAATAATTGATATTAATTTGTTTTCCTGTACGAAATCGTAAAATACTGGAAATGCAGAATCGGGGCCATTATTGTCAAAAACTATCGGCATCCCTCTGGAAACTACACGTACGTTAGACTATATACATTTAAGGCTATACTGTCCTGATAAAATGTTTGATTGTAGAACCTTTATTGAAGCTTTACTTGCGATAAAAATATTATACTTATGATCAACTCTATCATTTATTGGACCTTGTATTTTATATATCGCATGTATCCATGCGTTTATATCTTAAATTCGTTTTTCGTTGATTACATGATTCACCGAGTAGTTCAGAGCACATACATCATTTACTTGGTTAGTAAATTTTATCGTAATAATGTTACATAATTTCAAATATTATTTGAAAAAATATAGAGAAATGACAGTTCAAACCACGACAAGGAATTTGGTTTCAAGAAGCAGTTTTATGTCAGGATGAAACTGTTCGAATTTCCTCGACGAGTGGGACCGGGCATTTAGCGGAATCGGTAAAGCGGACTGTGCGGATCAAGAAAAATCATCCCCAAAAAGAAGGTGTTGCACGTCTCATGTTAATTTCCCTAAAGGTGTTGCATGAAAGATCGAAAGATTTAAGTTATTCAAATATATGATAAAACCAATTGGAACGTATGTCTTGATTCAATAATTTTTTTAAATAAGTTTAAAAGACGTTTATTGACAAAATTAGCCAAAATATTTCGAGTTTAAATCAAGCAATATGCGATTTATATGATTTTTAGCGTTAAAATGGAGGGGTATCCCCGAATTTCAAAAAAAGTGCCTCCATGAAACAAAATAAATTTAGAATAAGCACGTTCTTCGAATTTTCCTCTAAAAAACTGTCGCTTTGAAATTTTGTTTCACGAGGGCATTTTTTTGCAAATTTAAAAAAAAATGAAACGACTTCACTAGTATTATTTTCAACTTCACCTGTACGTTAATTTTCCTCAGTAATGTATGGTCTACTGCGTGGTTCTGTGGATAAGGTTGTCGACTCTTAAATGTTACTGTAAGATGTTTTCTATTTTTTAAACGACCGGGTTCGACTCCCTCACGAACATATTTTTTTTTCTTCATATTTCTTTTCCATCTAAATTTTTTTTCTTAATTGAAACACGCTTCTAGATTTTATAAATGTTTCATGTCAAATCGCTGTTCACTACCATGTTCCGATTTTGAAATAAGCTTCCAACCTGGACACTGTTTAGTTTGTGAATAAGACTCTCAACAAACTTATTTTCACACTCATGCAAAGTAAAGATATATTGGGCAACTGTCCCCCTCCTCCTTTTTGATAGTACATGTAGTACTATTTGTTACTTTTTCAAGATGATATATGTATGTGTGGAAGGTATGGTTACCAGGGGCAGTCAGGAAATCAGATGGTGGAAATCATTACAAACTATGTACCAACTCTCTGTATTTCCAAAGAAAGTGGGAAAATAAATAAATTTTGTACGTGGTTTTTCAGTATCATAGTGACGTCATTTTGTTAAAATTTGGTACAAAACTGACAATTCTATTTACGACGGGACAATATATTTTGACGTCAAAGCTTAGCAGTGGTCGTATAGTCCTATCAGATTCTGTTTGAAGTTTGGTACAAATATAGCTTGATAGGACTTCCGTTCAGACTAAAAAATGGCTAAAACGGTGTGGACGATGAATGTGAAGGCTTTTAATTGCTGGAATAAACGAACTACTAAAACATATAAGATGTCACCCTATAATATAATTGACAAAGACCTATATTGTTTTTAAATTCCGAATTCTCATTTGTTTTTCTTCTTAGACATAAAATTAATTTTTGATAGTTATCTTTTGAGCAGATTCAGCACCTACATGTAAACAATATCATGCATTAACATTTATATTTTTCTTCTTCAAGAATATTTATGTTCCCCAAACAAAGTTTGGGAACATATTGTTTTTACTCTGTTTCTTACTATTATTATTATTTTTCTCCGGTACTTTTTTCTCCGGGAGTGTTCTCAGAAACTCCAAAAGGGATCGATATAAAACTTTCCAGGATGATAGTGTAGCATTTGTAGATGTGCAGAACGATAGTCAATTTGTCTGCACGTGCGTGCTTGTGCAATTTTGGTACAAAAATGGAAAATCAGAATATACAAGGGATCGATATGAAACCTTAAAAGGATTATAGTATATCATTTTTAGATATGAAAAATGATAGTCATTCTGTTTGCACGTGCGTGCATGCGCATGCACGTGTATCACAAAATGTGTACACTAACTTTGGAATCGGTCTAACTTTTTTGTTGTTCATTAAAATGGTTTCCCACATTTATGTAGCAATATTCCATTATCACCTGCATATGGTGTTTATATATCTCAACTGATTCGATATGCAAGAGCTTGTTCTGGGTATAGTCAGTTTTTAAATCGAGGTAAGCTACTGACAAACAAGTTGATGGTACAGGGATTTCAACAGTCTCGATTGAAGTCAGCATTTCGCAAATTCTATGGTTGTTATAACGATCTAGTTCGTCAATACAATCTCGCATTGAGTCAAATGCTGTCTGACGTGTTTCATACCGATTGTTAAGACGTTCTTGGCACACTGATTTGACTGTGGATAACTCCGTTTACCTGATCAGGATATGGGGCTCACGGCGGGTGTGACCGGTCAACAGGGGATGCTTACTCCTCCTAGGCACCTGATCCCACCTCTGGTGTGTCCAGGGGTCCGTGTTTGCCCAACTATCTATTTTGTATTGCTTGTAGGAGTTATGAGATTGATCACTGTTCATTATCTTCACCTTGCATTTATATCATAAGTAGACATTGAGACCCTTAACTGATTTGCATGGTCAAAACTACCAATCTGCACGCGCATGCACGTGCGCTTCTTTTTCATTGGATAATACTAAAACGTTTGTAACTATCTTATTTATGAAGCGAATGAGTTGATATTCACAGTATAGGTAGATTATGTGTATCTTTATATATGTGTAATAAAAGATACCTACGCACACGCATGCGCGTGCATCGTTTTTCGAATGTTTATTTTTTATACGACGATAACGTTTTTGTTTTTCATTAAATTATATTGATATTGAGGTTTTATATGTGTCTTGGTACTCCTTACAAATTGCTGTGGTTAAAATTACTGCTCAGCACGTGCATGCACGTGTGCTGAATTCTGATTGGACGATTTTAAAATCACTATGTATATAACTGCCTTACATTTGATGGAAACGTTATGAAATTCATACTGTGGGTATATGATACAAATGCCTGTTAAATGATATCAACAAAAGTACGGAATCATACTCGTGTGCGTGTGTATGCACGTGCATTGCTTTCTTTCACTCCTTGGTACTGAAATGACTATAGTAAACATACTACATGTAATTAAAGGCTAAAGTAAAATGACTATTTGCTACAGGTTTACAATGACATCTCTTTTTAATTAAGAGGGAGGTTTGGGGAACATATGTAACGGTCCCCGTTACAATTAGAACTAGTGTATTTTGTGTTGAGCATTTTTAAGTACTGGAAATGGCTTCATGAGGTATCCAACATCTTCAACTTCAGAGCTCTATATGAAACCATAGTAACCCGTAACTCATTAATTCTTATCGTATCATGAAAGTCAACGTCCTAAGGAGTATTTTTGTAAAACTCATTAAAATTCAAGAATAGGCCATTCTTGGTGGATTGTGGCTCAAGTCTTTTCTGTTGTGTGCAATGGTCAATACTCGACAAATAAAGTCCATGCCTACTTTGCTGATTTTCTCTATATACACAATAGGGTCTATATTTCATATAAAGTATATGCCTTTTTACGAAAAATAGATAGAATTGCAGTTAAATTAGATCGGGTTTGGAATACAGGTGTCTTTCAATTAATGACTTCGGGATCGGTTTCCATTATGATGCGCAGAAGGATAATTCGTACACTCAAATAGGACTCAGGGTCACCCCATTTTAGTATGACCCCGGGTCACCCTATTTTTGTACCCAGTTTACTACGTTATAAAATAGTCCCACATAAAAGTGAAAGTGCAATGCTGACAATGTATATGGCACACTACCAAAGGGAAATGAAGTCATTATTGATCATTTATATGTCATCATTTCTTAGCAAAATATAGCCTAATTTTAGAATGATAAGTCACTGTTATCGCGAACTGCATCCCTAAGATTTTCCTAAATACTAGATTGTGATATGAACCTAGCATATAATAAATACAATGCAGTGAAAGTGAAATTGAACTTGAAATATCGTCCTTTTATTTATTTGCAATTTATTCATAGATGATTATAAGATAACGTTGTACCTGGGGGTGACCTCTGCTCAACTATTAATTTCAGACATGAAAATTATGTTACTATGGATTATATTTTATGATGCTACAACAGTGTCAAAGTGAAATATTTAGCTCACCTGAGCCAAAGAATAAAATGAGGGTTTTATTATCATTTGTCTATACCGTTTGTAAATTTTCTTATCAAATGGGCATTTTGTCACCAAACCTTAATCCATATCATATCCAAAGCTATGTTTAGATTGTCCATGTGTATTTTGTCTAGATTATGTTATGGTTTGACTTTGTAATTGTTCATTAGAATTGTTGTAAATAGAAAATATAACATATACAATGCGAGTCTGTAAGATGTGTATAAGAGATTATGGGAAGTATGGGTTTCAAACATAGCAGATTGGTCATGTGGTCACTCTACCTAGTACTTGGCTATATGTTTGAAATAGAAGTATGAATATAAACAGGGATGACCTAAGGTCATCCATACCCATACACTAAGATATTTATTACCTCAGGGGAAGTTTCTACCAATTTTGTCAATGGTAACCAAAGGTAATCCTTGTATGACCATTATATCAATGAGTGACCAGGGGTAACCCGTATATGACCATTACATCAATGGGTAACCAGAGGTAAACTTATATGATATTTACATCAAAGGGTGACCAGAGGTAACCCTTATATGACATTTGCATCAATGGGTGACCAGAGGTAACAATGTTATACCCATTGCTACTATGAGTGACCAAAGGTTACCCTCTTATAATCAGTTTCTATGGTTGATCAACGGTTACCCTTATATGATTATTATATATAACCCTTTTATGACCATTACATTAATAGGTGACCAGAGGTAACTCACATGTGACCATTACATCAATGGATGGTCAGAGGTAATCCATTTATGGCCATTTCATAAATAGGTGACTAGAGGTATCCCGTATATGATCATTACATCAATAGGTGACCAGACAAACACTCATGTGACCATTACATCAATGGCTGACCAATGGTAACATTTACATGGCCACTACATCAATGGGTGACCAGAAGTAACCTTATATGACCATTATATCGATAAGTGACCAGAGGACACCCTTATATGACAATTACATCAATGGGTGGAACCCTTATATGACATTTACTTTAATGGTTGACCAGAGGAACCCTTGTATGACATTTACGTTAATGGTTGACCAGAGGGAACCCTTGTATGATATTTACTTTAATGGTTGACCAGAGGAAACTCTTATATGACCATTGCATTAAAGGGCGATCAGAGGTAACCTTATATGGTATTTACATCATTGGGTGACCAAAGGACACCCTTATATGACATTTACATCAGTGGATGACCAAAGGTAACCATTTTATAGCCACTGCTTCTATGGGTGATCAAAGGTTACCCTTGTATGATTATTATATCTATGGTGACCAGAGGTAACTCGTAAAGGATCATTACATCAATAGGTAACCAGAGGGAACTTTTATTTGACCATTACTGTACACCAATTGGTGGCCAGAGGTAACCCTTATATGACCATTACATTAATTGGTGACCAGAAGTAACCTTTATATGACCATTACATCAATGGGTGACCAGAGGAAACCTTTTTATGACTATTACATCAATGGGTGACCAGTGGTAACCATTAAACATTGTATGATCATTATATCATAATTTTGACAACGGATAACCTTTGTAGAACCATTAATCAATAGGCTGGGAACAAGTCTCCATTATCGATATGGTCCCACTATAGCATACTTTTTTCTTTAGGTTTTATATGATGATGAAATTCATTCATCTGTAAGCATTGAAACAAAAACATCACTCCGTCAGGAAAAGAAATATAGATTGATAATAATGTTAATAGTAATTAATAAACATTTGAAAAACACAGAAAAGTGGAAAGACCTAATAAAAGGACTTATAACAATGTAAATTTGAGCATGTCTACCTGCCGAAAGATTTGTGCTTCGACAATGACAAAGTCAGCAGAAAGTAGGCACTTGCACCCTTTCTAACAGATAAGAGTTTTGCTTGTATTTATTATTACGCACATTTATTTCGAGATATAAGAACTACTTTCGGGTGACCCCGGGTCCTACTTGAGGGTACGCATTATCCTTCTGCTTATGATGCATTCAAAAATAATTTGAGATGTATTTTTGTGCGAATCGCCTCTGAGTTATGTCGTCTGTAAAAATTCCGCCCACCCAATCCATATTGTACATATTACGGACTGCGTTGTCGAATTCGACTATCCTCTCATACTCTTGAAATTGAAACAGGTTGGCATAACAATATACTTAGAGAAATTGAAATATGTAAATTTTGTAAAACTGACATAGAGGACGAATACCACTTTATATTAATTTGCTCTCATTACGAGGAATATCGACATAAATATATCAAACAGTATTATTGGCAAAAACCATCTATTTTCAAATTTGTACAATTATTAAGTGTTCATAATGTACACGAACTTTGTAATTTAGGGAAATATTTATGTCTTGCACTTAAGTTGCGAGAAAACCTTGTTTAAATATTATTCTCCGTTGCTTGCTTGAATTTGTACACCGCCATATAATGTCATTTTTGTGTATTCATGAAATTGATGTGATAATACATACCGTAAATCTGGTTATTTTGGCTGTCGATTAATTTTTAGCATTTTTGCAAGTCAGTTGGATTCGCAAAGAATATTTTTCTCAAAAATAATGTTTCACACGTTTTTTTAATATGTTTAAGGAATGACTTTAATTCTGGGGCAAGTTATACGAGTATAACCTGGTTTGGGTCAGTTTACGCTTTATAATCCGCGAAGCGGATTATAAAAAAGCGTAAACTGACCCTAACTAGGTTATACTCGTATAATTTGTCCTAGAATTAAAGTCATTCCTTATAATTTAATGCAAGAGTCAAAAGATGCTAACCTTCGTTTATCAAAAGTACATAAACTCGAAAAAATACAAGTCAACTGAGCCGCGCAATTATTCACTTAGCAACAGCGACACGAAGCGTCTAGCTGTGAAGGTCGCCATCTTTAATATTAGCTCTACGGAACCTAGCCATTTATCAAGATATTGTATCGAAGGTGAAGTTTGTCATGATAGAAAATATGTGTAGACTATGCATGCAATGCGTATTTCGCTGCTCTTTAGAGATAGAGATTGACTTTGAAGTCGCTCATCTCCGACAGATTGAGAATATACGCCAAATTGCATTGTTTAGGCCTACCCAAAATAAATCTTCAAATATCAGAAAATGCAATAATTTGTGGCTTTTAACTCTGTGAAAACTTCTACTACATGAAAACTTACCCTTGCATGCAACGTTGTCGCTTATAGTAAATCCGACACAAGAAAATATGTAAGCAAGTGACAAATTGCGATCCACATGTCAATGTGCCTGACGTCATGTGATAAAATGTGACGTATGAATTTTTGTTTGCTTTGTTGAAAGACGGATCAAGCAATGAAACAACCCCCCCCCCTTTTCCCCAGTGATAAATGTATTTCAAAATGAACAGGGTAATGCTTACTTGGCAAATCATTAATTCGAATATAATATCCTTGTTTTAATCTATTATTCGACCATACATACAGAGAAAGATATTTTACAACAGTGATTTGCGTACAACTAGATGCTAATATTGACAGCGAGAAAACAACATGTGTATCAAGCCGAAGTATCTTATTGTACACGTTGACTTTCTATTCCATAGAAGGCTAAAAACAGTGTTGCGATGTAAATTTAGAAAGAGAAAACAAAATAGTTCCGGTATCTCGTTGTCAAGGGGGTGTGGACGTCTCCGTATGAGTGAAAAATTCTCGAGTGAGACGTTAAGCAAGATACAATCAATCAATCAAGGGGGTGTGCCCCCCCCCCCCACCACCAAACCAGGTTATACAAAAATAACTTGCGTTCCTCAATTGGAATTTGACCAATCAGAGACAAGGATACATAAGAATTAAATTATTTTTACATAAATTCGCAAAAATAAAAAATAAAAACACACAAAAATGAACATATAGACTTTTTAATCAAATTCGCAAAAATAAATCCACGCAAAATATCCAGATTTACGGTATGTCTTAAGCAATAAAGAGTATATTTTGTTGCCTCCGTAATCGACGATTCGGGACATATAGTTTTTAGTTTGTCTGTCTGCAAAAAACATTAATCTTGACCATACAGTTTGAATGCTTAGTGCCAAGACTTTCATATTTCACATGTGTATTCCCTATGACAAGACCGTTCTTGTACCAAAATATTTTTCGTCGTGGCCTTCACCTTAGAGTCTGACCTACTTTCAAATATCAGAATAATTCTAACATATGCATACCTTTTAAACTCAAGCTAATCCACTCCTTAACATGCATGGATTTTTTGTTTATTTTGTGAAAACAATTAAGTCACAACATATATTTGAGACTGAGTTGCATTTCCAGAAATATAATTTTTCTACAAGTTTTGATATACAGATCATACCGTGTGGTGGATATCTTGATAAATTATATCTAAAATGCAAACTTTGATAATGTGCACAATAAAACATTACATATTTGCATGTACATGTAAAAGGATACCAAAACTAAATACAATTGGATTAAGGAGGTATAGGACATTGTCATAATGGCTGACTTTTAGATTTAATTGAGTAGCTCAGTAGGTTAGAATGTCGATTGCTCAACTGTAGATCGATTGTTCGAGCCCAGCAGGGATTTAAAAAAAATCAGATTACTTTCTAATAAAACTGCATTTTTAAATTTTACTAGATAAAGTAAAATTGAAAGTTTTCAATTTCAAAATATATTGTTGCACGTATCTTCCACTTTTCATCCATATCAAATTTCCCTGGTGTAGTTTTTCTGCTTAAAAATAAATATCGAGAGATTCCTGACTAATGAGAAATGCATGTTGTTAACAATATAATTGATATCCAGAATATGGAAGATATTGGAGAAATATCAGCGATATGATTTCGAAAATTAACTACATGTTGTTATGGTACCAAACACAGAAAAATTTTGAGTTCATCACGATGCTTTTTCTACCCGGAAAGCACAATACTGGTATTCAATGAACCCGGAAGGTGAGGTGAATGTTGAACCTTGGGGGTTAGGAAAATATCATACTGACTGAGAACATGCCGATGAATACAGATACAAAATGATCAGTCACCTTTGTCTACAGCTTAAGTGCAAGACTTTATTGAAAATGATTATAAAAGCGAGTTTTCTTCGAACGACTGAAAATAATAAAAACTTTTATCTACCTGGAAATTCCCAATTTAATTTTGGCCCGATGTTGGAAAATCAAATATTATAATATTAATCTTGAATGCACATAGAGGTGAACATAACATTCTATTCTATCTAGTTTGTTTGATATCAGCCAATCAGAATCCTCGGAACTCCTCAATTAAATAAAATACTATTGGTATACGTTTCTGTTCCACTCTACAGATATCTATCATTTTTTTCTCTTTCCAAAAAAAAACTCCACATTTATACAATGTATAATTATAGGTGCCTACGTGAAAGGTGAAGATAACGAACAGTGATCAATCTTATAACTCCCACAAGCAATACAAAATAGAGAGTTGGGCAAACACGTACCCCTGAATATACCAGAGGTGGGATCAGGTGTCTAGGGGGAGTAACCATCCCCTATCGACCGGTCACACCCGCCGTGAGCCCTATATCTTGATCAGATAAACGGAGTCATCCGTAGTCAAAATCAATGTGCCAAGAACGGTCTAACAATCGGTATGATTGATTGATTGATGTTTTCCGCCACACTCAACAATTTTTCAGTTTTCTGGTGGTGCCCAGTTTTTATTGGTGGAAGGGAGAACTCAGATACAATGTACCTGGGAGGAGACCACCGACCTTCCGAAAGTAAACTGGGAAACTTTCTCACGTACCGGCGCAAGCGAGATTCGAACCCGCGCCGAGAGAGGTGAGAGGCCGTGTGATTTTGAGCGCGATGCTCTAACCACTCGGCCACAGAGGCCCCTCAATCGGTATGAAACACGTCAGACAGCATTTGACCTAATGATAGGTTGTATTGGCAAACTACATCGTTATATCGACTATAGAATTTGCAAAATACCGACTTTAAACGAGACTGTATCGTAAATATGATACGCTTTCAAGTAGTGCAACTGAATATATATTCTGAATTTATACATGAAATTGCACTAACTGCTATTTAATGGTATACCTATAATTACAACTGCACGTTTCATATGATAAATAACTGAAATAAAAATAAAATTTGAATAAGCACAATTCCAATAAACTCACCAAGGATCGGTGAATGCTGTGGACATATGTGTCTTCCGTGGTAATCTGTTGTTATTTCAGATTCTGGCGGTAGATTGATTTTATCATACATCCCATGCTTATCTGTTCTTATAACAGATTCTGAAGGCAAACTGATCATATCATAGCCGTAGTCTTCAATGATCAGAGAATATAGTAAGTAAATTATACATGCAATCAAAGAAATGTATATAAAGTATTTTATCATCATCCTCGAAGCCATGTCTAAACTGAACCGTTCCGATTAAAATATCAATCTCGAAAGATAACGGTTTCCGTGTTTCTTCACTTTTAAGTATCATGTGTGTTCGATTATTATGTAATAGGCCGTATCACGTGCATGCACGTTCCTGTATAAATCAAAATGTGGTTTTAAACTTTTTGTTTCCAATTCACACTAACTTTTTCAAATGAATTATAATCATACCTTAGCATACAATGTCATTTAGAATTGCAATATCTTGAAGATATATATAATAGTTTGTTAATTTTATCAAAATATCTTAATTTTGATAATTTAATCATCTTAATTTTACATTTAGGGTATCCCACCCCATATTAGAACCACATCACATCAACAACAACAACAAAAAGACAGAAAAAAGCAAATGATTTAGAACGAAACGTACATATTGTACAGTATTATAAGTTACAGGCTGTTTTTTTACGGTTATCATTCAAATACTGTAATAGTCCGTATTAACGATATGTTTCATGTGACAGTTTTAAAAATTGTCGATTTTTTTCTTTTATGCATGTATTTTATTCATTTCACGTTTTAGAAATAAAATAATGATTACATAGGTCTTTACAAAAACTCAGTCTTAGGTGAAATTTGATTAATCAATTAGTTATGAAATTCACTTGTAATTAAAACGTGACTTAAATGTTTTTCATTGAATCAAATTTAAAATTGTCGTTGAATCGTGACACATTTACGTTGCATACATATCATTTTATTCATTGAGACGTGTATTTCAGTGATAATTATAATTAGTATGTAAAAGATATAAGCCATAAATAAACTGTCCACTCTGTGAGAGAAAGAACTGAGCGAGCCCATAGCACAGTCCTACAGGATAGCGCATACGTGAGATTAAAGGCTGGTGTTTTTTCGGTGGTAGGTAGTATGTGACTGGTTTTGTGCAGCTCAAACGGAGTACCTGTAAGTATACGGTTGAAATTCTGAACAATTACAATGTATGAATGATGAAGTCGGTATGATTTGTGAAAGTAAACACATACTTTCTTCAGACGGTAAGATACCGAAGCCTTTGTCCAAGACCGTCAAAATGGTTGATCAGAGTAGTATAAATGGTCATCAGAGTGAGTCAGCTGAAATGTTAGATCTCACGACAGTTATAGCACAAGCAGCTGAAAGGCTACAAAAAGGACAGTCGATGTTGAAACATTGTTATGACGTCATCCGTTGTTCTTTTTTTTTAATACTTTCTATTGCTTGAAATGGCAGGGACAATCCAATAAGTTATAAAATCTGATTTAAAATGGACGTTTTATTTTTAACTTATTGGACGGTTACAGGTAACTTATTGGACGGTTACAGGTAACTTATTGGACGGTTACAGGTAAACTAGTGGATTTCGAACGAACAACAATACTATATAGACGCAAATTAATATCTGTAATTCATGAATTTAAAATGCTCCACTAAATGTATATTTCAATTCACAAAACAAAGACACTTGCAGTGCAATGTCAGAACTTAAATTTCAATGAAATATTTCCTGATTTTATTTGAATCTCATTTCCACCATTCAATTTAATTTTAATTTTCCTAAATCAACACAGATATCGGAAAACCACTCAAACATCTTAGCTAAATTTTCCTTTAATTGATTAAGTTTGCACCTGTCAGTCACACTCATTGCTTGGTTGACAATAAACTTGGCATACCGATAAACCACAGAGCAGATTATCCCATTTACCTCACCTGAGTTGAACATTAAACAATCGGAACATCACTCGGCCTATTCCGGAGAATAAACGTTTATTCTCCGGAATAGGCTGAGTGATGTTCCGATTGGAGCATTTAAGTGAGCTGTTGTGTTTGTCCGTCTGTTTGTAAATGTTTCAAAATTTCATCTTTCCTGGAACCACCAAGTCAATGTCAGTCAATCTAGCAAAAAGCATTCTTGAGAAAAGGGAATTCAAGCTTGTTCAAATCCAAAGGGGAGATAATAAAAAAAAATATGGAATCATTTAAATTCACTGGGACCAATTTGTGGATTATCCAGATTTTACAGTTCCATTGGGATGTAATGTGGATATGATATCTGTAGATTGAAACATTATATAAATTGTGTATTTCATTGTGGTTTGAAAGTTGAGGGATAAAGGTATCCCGTAATTCATGTAAATTGAACCCCCACGAAAGTTAATGTCCACAGTAATCAAGAAAATGCAAAGATAGGGGGTCGTGGTTTTTTTTAAATCTTCTCAAAAACACTGGGGCAGAAAAGTTAAAATTTACATGAAAGCTTCCTTAACATAGCATGGATTCGTTCACCATAAGGGATCAAAGTATACTAGGAATTTTTAGATAAATATTCTCAAGAAACAGGACTAGTAGTCGAAGTAGGGTTAAACCCCTATATTGCACACTTAAGTTCGTTCAAATTGTGGCCCTGGAAAGTAGGGTGTGGCCACAATAAGTGATCGAAGTTTTATTTGGGTATATGTATGGATCATCTTTAAATAATATTCATCTCAATAACAGATGGTCATGATTAGACATATCAATATGCATGCATGAACAGGTTTTCAAATTTTTGTATGTTCAATTCAGGGCCCTGGGGGTAGGGTTGAACCACAATTGGAGATTTATATTAGACTATTCCGAAATTTGATTGAAAGAAATTCTTAAGACAGTGTAAGTGTCACAGAACCACACTAAATCATATCAAAATGCAAACAGTCCTAAGTCCGATTGAAGTTTTCCCCCTCCAAATTATGAACCCATTAGTTATGATTACTAAATGGATCAAATTTTACATTTATTGGAAATGTATGCTTGAAAGATGATTTTTAAAAAAGATGTTCTCTCCATAACAGCAAGGTCATGTTAGTCATATTGGTATCGAGGCATCCCCATGTTGTGTGAATTCAAGTAGGTTATATCGCAACGTTTTGGGCTAGCTTTGGGCCACAATATAGTGTTAAAAATATTTCATGGGAATACAGATTTGAAACAAATATTTTGAAAATCACTACAGCAGGGCCAAGATGACTCAGGTGAGGAATACGGCCCGTGAACCTATTGTTCGTATTTGAGGCCATAAGATCAAAGACAAAGGTCGAATTAATCATGACATTAGAAATATTGCTCAATGTCTTTGAACCCCTTTGTTTGGCATCAAATGATGAGTTGTAATTCATTTCGAAATATGTTATATTTTTTCATCTTCTTCAAAATAGGTGTTGTACTTCATGAACAGGAGAAGCGTATTTGTTTGAGAATGGATAAGAATCTTAGAGCATACACTAGACCTCTTTAAATCCTGCTTTTTACCAGGCACACAATAATTATCAACAATGCCAAATTATGTCTTCATCAAATGGATATGATTAAAATGTTCCATTCATTGAAATAACTTGCACTGCACTTTGAAAAAATAAATCCCATGATTACCCAATGTAAAATAAATTTTTAATAGCAACTGGCTTGCATATATGGAAAAGATATGTTTCAATGAATAGGTATTTTTGACATTGTGCACATTTGATCACATGGTATACTAAAAAATGGCAAACATATTTTCATGTAACATCATTTAGTACAAAAGAAATGTGCCTTGACAGTAGACAACTTATAACCTTTCCACAAGTTATCAGGACTGCCTGCCATTCAACCATTGTACAAATATACATTTACCAGTCCTGTTGCGAAGAAACTTATTTCATCCTCTTTCAAGGGCCATGTTATTTAGGATTTTGACTACTTGTCCTGCATCACAAGCTTAACGATCTGGCTGCAAATGGAACTGCATGGTTTGAAACCTTTATAGGAATTCTGAGAAGCATGGAGACCTTTAAACCAGATAATAGCCAGATTTCCCAGTTTGAGGAGTACTTGCAGCAAAATTGTACCTAAAGACAGACTTCAAAGCTTACCTCAAACATGAATGTAGAATGATTTCAAAGTGTATATATATATATATCAGCTTTTGTAGTTTAGTTGTAGTTTTAGTTTCCTTTTCTATTTAGTTTTCTTTTCTATGTAAATATTATATCGTCCTGAGGAAGGGACAGGTATGTATATATATATATATATATATATATATATATATATATATATATATATAAAGCAATAACAATTACCAACGACACGAACAACAGTGAATTGTCAAATTTTCAGGACAACCTGTCCCTTCCTCAGAACGATAGAATATTTAAATAGAAAAGAAAACTAAATAGAAAAGGAATCTAAAACTACAACTAAAGTACAAAAGCTGATAATAAACAAAACGTCTACATATTTAAATTATTGAGTTTAATATGTGGTAATGGAAAGGTCTGTTCCCATCGAGCGTCAAGACAGATCTGAACTGACTAGTCCTACGCTGGATAAAATCTAAAATGTCAGGAAACTACATGTATTGTAAACCCTGATGATTTGAATCTATTTTCAGTGAATACAATCATTTGAATGCATATATTGCACATATTCTTGTTTTATTGTGTTGGAAATTGGCCTGAAATAGTTGCCTAGCAACCGTTAAAATGTGCATTTTCGACTCTCTTGATTTTTATTTTGAGTACACCTAGTATTGATTGTTTAGAAAATATGAATCAAAATTTGGCACTTTTCGGATAACTAAAGTAATATGTATTTAAAATACCTTAAAATTGTCAAATTTACAGAAATGTGATAAATATTAAAACAAAGCCTATTCCAAAGTCCTCTATAGATATCATATAACAGTGTTTCATTAGTATTCTACACTATTATATTGAGGTAACCTTTACCTCGCCGAAATAAATTATGATTATGTTTGAAAAATTATTTTCGTTTTTATACTAATTTTAAGAAGTATGTCTTTCTGCACTTTACAAAACCCTATACAGTGGTTGCTATGGAAACACAAACTTTTCATTTCCCATAGCAATCATTGATGCACAATTTTTTTACTCTGCATGTCTTCATATATCATTATCATGAAGAGTTATGGAAAGTTTCATGAAAATTCAAGATTATCAGTGTGCCACCTTCTGCATGATTCTTGCATGGACTGCTACTTAACATCCTGAAAGTTTTGCATTGAAAATGCTCTCCCCTTCAGAATAAGACATGCTGATATGATTAATTGTTTTGCTGTTTTCCTCCACACTCAACAATTTTTCAGTTATGCAAGCCCTACATTAACTGGATACTGGATATTGGACTACAGGGGCTTTGCAATTGAGGACTAACCAAATCACGGTTAGGGTGGTTCGGGAGGGGTTGTCCCCCTCCCTTACGGGAGAAAATATTGAAGCAGAGCAATTTCAAGCACATTAAATTCTTATCTTTGAAATGATGGGGGGGGGGGGGGGGGGGTGCGATCTCCACACCCCTTAATTCCGCAAGTGAGACTGTTAGTTAACTCTATGTTAAAATTTAGAAGATATAAAACAGAAAGAATTTTGATACAAGTAAAAAGTTTCATATATTTTTGGAAAATTATCTAGATGTGCAATATTTAGGATTAAGCTCAATAAAAATCCGAAGTATGTAACATTTGATAAGGGTAATTTTCGCATGGGGCGCCTCTATGCCGGCTTGATTAGATCGCGTCGTATACGTACATTTAATGACAGAGTGAAATTTCAGTGTTTTTATTGAAGAAAATATGTGGTTGTCATAGACAAAAAACTCCGCACTTTTATCGTGTCCAGAGTTAAATGTCGCACTTTTAAAGGTATTTTGTTGATTAGGAATATGCATTGATTGATCACTATTTTACGATCAAGTGTTGCATCTATATATTTTGGAAAATGAACTATACGTGATGGCTGGTCGAGGGGTTGGGGAAAGGGTGGGTGCTTTGATCAGTCCGCTACTAAAGTTTTCCTAGTAATGAAGACAGTATTAGTTCTTCATTGTAAAATCTATTTCCAATATCAACCGTAACTATTTCAACTCCAGTAAAGCTTCCACCAAAAATTACAACAAACAACAAATCATCAATACATAAATGTTCGAGATTATGTCTCTAGGTAGTGTCAAAAATAACAACGAAATCTTTCTTTGGAAGCGGAAGACCATAATGATAACAGAGATAACAATGAGGTCTTCAGTTGGAAGCGGAGGACCTGAATTACAGTAATCAAAAAACCCATATATACTAGACTAGATAGGTTAGGGTCAATGGCTTATGATCTCGTGTCTGACGAAGCGTAACGTGTAGAATTTAATAGGGTAGTTTGTTAATTGGGAATACAAAATGACTGACTAGTGGGACCACTATTTTTTTTAATTTTATTATTATTATTTAAGTAGTGTCAAGAACAACGGAATCTTCCGTTGGAAACGGAAGACCTTAATGATATCTTATTCAGGTTTCCATTTGGGAGCAGAAGACCTTAATTACAAGACTTGTTCGGTTAGGGTCAATCTGTTATGTTGTCGTGTCTGACGAAGCGTAACGACTAGGATTTAAAAGGATAGTTTGTTAATTGAGAATACACAATGACTGACCAGTTGGGCCACTATATTTTTTTTTTATATCCGTGTGATTATTTCCTGTACATATAGTATTGAAATTGTACATTGTATAGAATATCAGGGACTAAGTAGAGTGATTGATCAGTATTTTCCGTTCAAGTGCCATTTCTATCTGGTCAAAACGAGCCTTTTGTCAATTTTGGACAATAAATCCTGCAGGAGGAGGGGTGGCTTCTGCTCCTCCGCCGCTAAAGTGTTTTTTTTTTAAATTTCAAAATATTCAAAAATAAACACGATTATCTATTCTAAATATTTAAATTATTCAAAATGTTAACGTTGTCTATTTCAACTTCCAATATAGTTAGGAAGCTAAGTGAATAACGCTGAATATTACCGCAGATATCCATTGACTTCATTTACCTAATTATTATAGATCAACACAATTATATTTATACATTTACTTAAAAAAGTGGCGGATCCAGGGGGTTAAATTGCAATATGAATACTTTACTTTTGAAAAAGAAGAAAATAGAAAACCCAAACAAATAGAAACTCCAAATAAACAATGAAACATACTAGTAAAGATCACAGGAATTTATCACGTACAAAATCAGTATCTAGGTAGTATTAGTGGGTTAGTGTCTGACGAAGCGTAACGGTCAGGACTCAATGGTGAAGTTCGTTAATTGGAATTACACAATGACTGACCAGTGCTTTACGTTCAAGGGTAAAAATGGGCCACTTGTCAATTCTAGAAATTGAATTGTGCGAGGGAGAGGGGGATGTTCGCTCTCAGTCATCCACCACTAAAGTTAATAAACATCATATGATGAATTCCTTAACATGTATATATGTAAAGTATTCAAAATGTTAACATTATATCTACTTGTATTTTAACTTCCAATAATGTTACAATGATAGATGAGTACCGCTGTTATAGGCATCACCAAAATTATCTAGCTAGTGGCGGATCCAGAGGGGTAAGAAGTAGGCATAAAATCGTGATAACAGTACTTTGCTTTTGGAATAATGATAAATAAACCCTGACAAGACAACCCTGATATATATATAAATGTCCGTGATCATAGAAATGTATCACATAAAAAATCGATGACTAAGTGGAATAACAATTAATTGTCAATGATAACAGGTTTTCATTGCGAAGCAGACCTTAATTACAATAAACAAGTACATCCATACATACAAGACTAGTTCGGATATGTTGTCATGTCTGACGAACCGTAACGAGTAGGATTTAAAAGGGTAGTTTGTTAATTGGGAATACACAATGACTGACCAGTGTCCCCACTACATTTTTTTTTATTTCCGAACTAAACATCGTGTGACTGTTTATACCATACAGATATGAAATATTCAAATTGTACATTGTAGAATACCAGGGACTAAGTAGAGTTACAATGGGAGTAGTTTTTTTAATTGGAAGTACACAATGACTGACCAATATTTTCCGTTTGAAAGTGCCATTTCTATCTGGTCAAAACGAGCCTTTTGTCAATTTTGGACCATAAATCCTGCAGGAAGAGGGATGGCTTCCGCTCCTCCGCCTCTAAAGTTGTTTTTCTAATTTCAAAATATTAGAAAATAATCCTCGTATGATTATGTATCCTAGATATTTAAAGTATTCGAAATGTTAACGTTGTTTATTTCAACTTTCAATATAGTTAGGAAGCTAATATTAAGTGAATAACGCTAAATATTACCGCAGATATCCATTGACTTCATTTACCTAATTAGTAGATCAACACAATACGTCTACCTAATAACTGGCGGTTCCAGGGGGTTAAACTGCAATATCAATACTTTGCTCTTGAAGAAGAAGAAGAAGGGGAAAAACCAAACAAATAAAAACTCCAAATAAGCAATGAAACATACGAGTAAAGATCATAGGAATCTATCACCTACAAAATCAACTCACGACTAAGTAGTGTCAGTGGCAACATAACGGTCTGTATTCAATGATGAAGTTTGTTTATTAGAAATACACAATGACTGACCAGTGTTTTACGTTCAAGGGTAATGTCTATCTGGTCAAAATGGGCCGCTTGTCAATATTAGAAATTGAATTGTGCGAAGTAGGGGTGGGGTGTCGTTCTCGGTTATCCACCACTAAAGTTAATAAACATCATAACATCATATGATGATGGCATGCCTTCATCATATGATATATATATATATAGTATTCAAAATGTTTACATTATATCTACATTTATTTTAACTTTCAATAAGTTAGAATGATAGGTGAGTACATGTACGTACCGCTGTTATAGGCATCACCAGAATTAATTTAGCTAGTGGCGGATCCAGGGGGGTATTATAAGAAGTAGGTATAAAATCGTTGTAACGGTACATGTACTTTGCTTTTTGAACACTGATAAATAAATCAGATAATCCTGATATATAAATGTCCGAAATCATAGAAATGTATCACAATACAAAATCGTTGACTAAGTAGTGTCAATGGATTGATTTAAGGTTTCATGTCCAACGAAGCGTAACGATTATGATTTACGAGGGTAGATTGTTAATTAATTGGGAGTACACAATGACTGAAAAGTGCTTTACATTCAATAGTCGTGTATATCTGGTCATTAAGTGGCTGGGGAAATAATTAGTATTATGCGTGAGGGATGGGAATGGGACGGGGGATCCGCCCATTCGCCACTGAAGTTATAATTTGAAAAATAAACATCGTATAGTTAAATTCTTTTGCGTATACAAGGTATTCAAAATATTAACGTCATCTATTTTATCATCCAATGAAATTAAAATGATAAGTGAAGACTGTTGTAACCACACAACTTGTGTAACTAATTAGTGGCGGATCTCGGGGTTAATACATTTGTAAGTAGACCTAAAAATTTGCGATAACATTGCTTTGCTTTATAAGTAAAAAAAAGTCTACAATATTCATAAAACATTGATACACAAATGTCGAAAATCATAGAAGTTTATCACTATAAAATCGCTCGAGATGTTTAGAACACTTAGAGCCGAACTTCCCTAGAGTCGAGACGTCTGTTAACCGTTTATTCTGACACGCCTGTCAAAGTCTTTTCGACGCTTAAGGTAATGGTAGCAATCGGAGAAAGTACTTTGACTTGAGAATGAATACGATTGTAGAAGGGAGGGAAAGATGGACCGAAGCATGCATTTTGTAAAACGATTCTTGTGTTGTTAAATAATCGAGAATCTTATTTGAGATGTCTGATTCGGTTCACTAAACAACTTAGCATCACCTAGCAGAGTTCATCTTTCACCGTAAGCACTTAACACTAATTTTAGAATATGTAAACAAGTTGTAAGTTAGGCCTATTCCGTAATTCAACAACATATCACAGGAACTGGTAATTTAATATGTAGTAATAATACTGCTACCCTTTATAAAACCACAAGGATGGTGGGTGACGATAATTTTAAGAACTATTTTGAAACGAAGTTTTGAGTGAAGTATCAGCCCTTGTACCCCCCCCCCCCCCCCCCCCCCCCCAATAGCAGCTGATTAGGGGATGGTACGGTATATGGTATACCCACACTATTATTAATACACTGACAAATTACCGGTTCCTGTGAACATATTTTAACACCTGACGACATATGAAGGGTTGTGAATAGGGAATGTGAGCAACTGCATGTGAATGCACGGGCAATGGAAGTTGATGTAAATAGATACATGTAGTATGTGCATGTATATATATTTATACATGCACATACTATATATTTACATTAACTTACAGTGCCCGTGTGAATGAGTATTTCATACTGTTCTTGTCTGCTTGTTGCAATAATATAGTCCCGTCCAATTTTATATGGAGATTTTTGTGCAAGGTTATATGTATACAATTAAAATTGCATGGGTAAAAGTTTAGTAATGCAGAGCTCTAATATCCTTTATTATCTCTCATGTTTTTTATACATTTATTCACAAACACATAGGCCGACACATAAGAGTTTATAATTACTATATATATTTAAAAATTAATGTCATGCCTTGGCTTTTAAGTATATTTTAAGAATCATGACAAACAACACTTTTTAAGATACAATTTTCTGTTTTATTGTTATATTCATGGAATAAAAATCCCATCCTGTGCTTTATTTGGGATATCTATTCCCATTCATGCTCAAATAGGATATTTACTGCCATTTCATGTTCATTATGGGACATTTCCTCCTATGGGACATTGTATCCCATAATAAGTTTAAATATGGGAGTTAAAATCCTATGGGAGAAATTATATTTTTTCTCCCACAGGATTTTTGGTGGGAGTGAAAATCCCCCAAGTGGGATTAAAAATCCCTCCAAAATCCCATGGGATTTTTTGATTTCAGGTGAAATATCTTAAAAACTACAATAGTTACAAGTGTAAATGTTGGTGCATGTCTTGTGAACATAAAATCCCATCTTTTTTTGTAAAGGGTTTATTTGTATCCTTAATAAAAGGGTTGGCGAAACCCCGGACCTTTGTCGTGTCCAGAGTTAAATGTCGCAATGTTAAGGTTAAACGAAAGTGAGAACATACTTCAAATTGCTCTCGATCTAATAAATCACCATGACGAAAGTGTAAACGTACTGGCCGCTTCCCGTCTTAATAGTAGAGTACGAGGAAAACCGCTGTCTAATCACTGAATGAATAGAAAGCTATGCTACGCAAAAAACGTAAACTCCGGGATAAAGAGGCTTATAAAACTATGTTTATTCAATCAAGTAATCGCAGGGATGTTGATTAAACTGAATGCTCACATGCTGCTCAATTAGCTACATATGTGTATGGACTCAGGCTAATAATGCATTAAGATAAGAAATAACAAGCATTCTGAGAGTATTGCATAGCAGTACATAGTCCCCTACCGGAGGCAAAAATTATTGGACCGCAACAATATTCGAAGTTCATTATGAGACCAAGGTTATGGTAAAAGGGAAGATTGGGAAACCTGGAGATAGGAATATTAAAGGTTGGAAATCAACTACTATTCAGGTACAAAGACTAGTCCAGGAAAACTTCAAATCGATCATGTTGTACTGAATATCAAATTAATATCTGCAAGCACATTAAAAAAAAGTCTTGAAAACTGATAGTTCATGCTATTTTTCAAAGGCCAAGGGCCATAACTTAGTGAAAAATCAACGGACCAAGACGAAACTCGAACTTGATCTGTAACTTGTTATGGCAAAGTGATGTACCAAATATCAAATGAATATTTGCAAGCACAACAAAAAAAGTCCGGAAAAATAAATAATTCATGCTATTTTTCTAAGTCCAAGGGCCATAACTTAGTGAAAAATCAACGGACCAAGACGAAACTCGAACTTGATCTGTAACTTGTTATGGCAAAGCAATGTACCAAATATCAAATGAATATCTGCAAGCACATTGTAAAAAAGTCCGGAAAACTGGTTTGCAGGACTGACAGATAGACAGAGGGACGGAGCGCAAACTAATGTCCCCTTCGACTTCGTCGGTAGGGGACTAATAAATCATCTAAACTGTGATATTATTAGTCTATAGTAAATGGATCTCGTCTACTAGATAAAGCTGTGATTACCTTGAAAGTCTATCATGTATATAGATGGGTAGGTGTTCACCGTAAACAACTCGTATTTATATTTGGTATTTTGACTAAATGCCGTTTATACAAGTCTTACAATGTTGAAGTCATTGACAAATCATACGAGGGAATACTGGGTATACAATATTCGAATAAACTCACAGACTTCACTTTTACTGGAGTATTGGGTATATTCATTGTACTTGTCTCCTGAGAACTCGCCCTGGGGTCGCGAAGCCACGCCTTTTATCTTAATTTATTGACACAATTGTATCTTCATAGCGAATTATGTTATGTAGAGATTTGATTGCTCGTATTGGGTATACCCAGGAAATTAATGATTGTTTCTTCAAAATTCCCTCTCGTCTGTTACCTATATATAACCAGTGATGACGCTTTTGACGATGGTTTCAAATCTAACGCTGCAATGTATAATGAACATATGGAACGTAATATGCTCGATCCTATTTTAGCGCCTTGCTCACTAGCCAAATTACAGAGGATAAAATTTAAAAGTTTTATTTGAAAACTAAACCTGGAAAATCGTGTACATGTAGTATAGATGCGCTTCCGTATGAGGTGCTTAAGTCGAACACCGTTATAAAAATTCTCCACAAGATGTTTATGTTGTACTTTGATACCGGAATTATACCTTCAAGATGGCATTTTTTGTGGGGATCCGGGTTAGAATAGGTCCCCAGTACCCCTTGCTTGTCGTAAGAGGCGACTAAATGGGGCGGTCCACGCAAAACCCAAGGCCCCGTGTCACAGCAGCTTTGGCACGATAAAGATTTCCTGCTCAAATGTTTAAGACCGTAGGCACCGAGCATAGGCCTAAATTTTTCAACACTTCATCGACAATGGTGATGTCTCCATATCAGTGAAAATTTTTCGAGGGGGGCGTTAAACAATATACAATCAATCAATATGGCACAAAGCTATCATTTGTCCATTACTTGAGGACCCGTCCTCGACCCTTTGCTTCCTTTGAATCATCAAGAAATAACCCTTCCCTCTGTTGCAACCAAAATTTACAGTTCAGTTCTGAACAAAAGATCTTTTAGTCGATGAGTTAAAGGAGTCCGGTGCGAAAGGTCGTGTTTGGAGCATAATAAAAGGTGAAGATTACGAACACTGATCAATCTCATAACTCCTATAAGCAATACATAATAGATACCGTATATCAGAGTTTTTCCGCGTGCATCCAATTTCCGATATGTTCGCAAGGGTCTCCGAATCGTGGAAAATGAATTTGCGTAAATTTGATACAATTCTCTTTAGTTTAGGAAAAAGAGTTATCTCTCTTTGTTTAATTGCAAGTCTGATTGTTGTAAAAAAAAAAAAAAAAAAACAAAAAAAAAACAACAAAAAAAAAACAAAGTTTATCACTGAAACAATTACGTTTCAAAAATATTGTCACATTTAAAAATATAATGAATTCAAGCAAACGATATTTTCTAAAAATAAAAATGATGTTCCTTTATAAGAAATATTAAAATATGTTCCCCTACCCAATGACTACTCGAATCTAAAACTGCAACTGGTACGTTGCCAATCTCAATACTCACGCATGCCTTCAAACATTAATAGGGGTCTCCGTGGCCGAGTGATTAGAGCATCGCGCTCAAAATCACACGGCCTCTCCTCTGTGTCGGCGCGGGTTCGAATCCCGCTTGCGCCGGTGAGAAAGTTTCCCAGTTTACTTTCGGAAGGTCGGTGGTCTCTTCCCAGGTACATTGTATCTGGGTTCTCTCTTCCACCAATAAAAACTGGGCGCCACCAGATAACTGAAAAATTGTTGAATGTGGCGGAAAACATCAATCAATCAATCAATCAATCAAACATTTATTGAATTATTACCATCACTTTTATATAAAATGCTAAATCTCTGTATACAATTGTGTAATTGTGACGAAATAAATACATTTAGTTCTGTTCAATTCTTTAATTTATTTCTGCACGGAGCAGGTTAGTAGAACGGTGATCAGTTTTCAGTAGGATGAGTTGTTTTCGCTTCAATGAATTTCCTACCTCATTCATGGTAACTCAATGTCACTTTGTCAAGCAACGCCTAAACATGTCCATTTGAAGGTACATTTCTGTTGGTAATAAAACTTTACCATCTACTGATGAATTTAAAGAAGCCACGGCCGAGGTTGAAAATAAAATACAGAAAAACCAATCTACTCCGAAATGACGCGGACATTACGGAGCCTATTCCACGCAACAGCGTTATAAGATAGGAAAATATGCGACCGAGAGCAGCCCAACGAGTACTGCCAGAAATTTTCAGCGCTATTTCCTAGAAAGCTGAATGAAATTACGGTCAGAGGTTTTAAAAAAGATTACTTAAACCATGTCAAATAGGTAAAAAGAAAAATAGCTAGTTCGGAATTGGAAGTTCTGAACACAAAGAAAAGAGGACTCAGTGATGAACTAGACAATAAAGTGAAGCGTTTTGTAACCTCAATCAGAAAATCTGGCGACGTCATTAATACAGCCATTGTTAAAGCGGTGGGGCATGGGGTGGTGTTGTCCGCTGAGCGTTCACTTTTGAATCAAAATGGGGGCCACATTAAGATTACGCGTGCTTGGGCTCAATATCTCATGAATAGAATGGAGTTAGTCAAATGGAAGGGTACCACGTCAAAGAAAGTTTCGACAACGTTGATGTTGAAAAATCCAAATTTCTGACCAAAATACAGAATCGTGTGGCAGAGTATAGAATCCCCATCCCTCATTATAAACTGGAACCAAACGGGTCTCCACATAGTCCCGGTGTCACAGTGGACCAAGAGGTCAAAAATAGTCGAAATAGCTGGTTCTGGGGACAAACGTCAGATTACAGGTATGCTATTGTTTAATTAACTCCAAGCTGGACGGGTTAAACAGCGAAGACCGCCAATTTTAGGTTTTGTTTAATTCTAATGGGTTGATAAGTGCGCTTATACCAGCCGATGTAATAACTACTGTTTACGCACAATTATCAAATCAAATTCTATGAACAGCTACTTTCGTCGGAACTTTGGATGGAAAATTCCTTCAGTCAGTTGATTTACCATAGTAAAACGGCACAGTGCCATTAGAAATTTAAGTTCCCTGACGGCTTTCACACAAGCGAATCTGAAAAAACATTGGGCAAACACCAGAACCATGAATTATTATATTGATAAAATAATCATCACCATGTGAATAAAGTGAAAGATGACTGTGATTTGCCACTCGTTCAGCGAGCCTTGGTGATATTCGATAGTTTTCGTGGTCCGATTACCCATGAATTTACAGCGAAACTGTCTGCAAATCGTCTTATTTACAACACTGTACCACCGAATTGCACAGATCTTTTGCAACCAATAGACCTTAGTGTAAACAAAAGCGCCAAATCTTTTTTGAAAAGTGAATTCGAAAACTGCTATACGGCTCGGGTACGCGAAAAGCTGAAAAACGGAACAGCAGAAATCGAAGAAGTAATGGTCGACTTGTCAATTACCGAATGAAACGCTAGGGGCAAAATGGATGGTCAAGCTATACCATTACTTGCGTTCCAAACCAGATATAATTAGAACTGGATTCAAAGATGCCGGAATCTCCTCCATTTTAGGATGTGATTGTGATTGAACTGTTTGAATTCAATTTCAACCAACGATGTGTTTACCTTATTAATGTTTAATGCGAATTAAAACAAGAGCTGTTTGTAAAACACATATGCCCGCATGGTGCAAAATTGAAAAGGGTTATACACACACATCATTTAATTGAGAGTAGTATCATCAATTCAAAATATTGAGCAGACAATATCTTCCTATGTCAAGAGTTGATTGACCATGTGACCTAAAAATCAATAGCGGTCATCAACTCCTGAAGATGTACCAGTGTACCAAGTTTGATGTCTGTCAAGCAAAGGGTTTTAAATATATTGAATGTACAGTATATTCCTATGTCCAGTTTGACCGTTGACCTTTGACCATGTGATCTGAAAACCAATAAGGGTCATCTTCTCCTGAAGATGTACCAGTGTACCAAGTTTGATGTCTGTCAAGCAAAGGGTTCCCAAGATATTGAGCGGACAGTATATTCCAATGTCCAGTTTGACCCTTGACCATGTGACCTCAAAATCAATAGGGGTCATCTTCTAAAGATATTCCAGTGTACCAAGTTTGATGTCTGTCAAACAAAGGATTTTTGAGATATGGAGTGGTCAATATATTATATGTTCAGTTTGACCCTTGACCTTTGACCATGTGACCTCCAAATCACTAGGGGTCATCTACTCCTTAAGATGTACCAGTGTACCAAGTTTGATGTCTGTCAAGCAAAGGGTTCTCAAGATATTGAGCGGAGAGTATATTCTTATGTCCAGAGTAAAATGACCCTTGACCTTTAACCTTTTGACCTGAAAAACAATAAGGGTCCTCGTCTTTTCATAACCAACCTACATATGAAATATCATTGTGATCAATTGAATGGTTCTCAAGATATTGAGCGGACAACATGTGGTCTACCGACCGACCGACAGCTGCAAACCAATATGCCCCTCTTGTTTGAAGGGGGGCATAAAAAAAATAATTTGTTCATATTACTCCTTTTTCTCCTTTAAACTGTGTAGTCATACTAGATGTGAATTAAATTTTCGCTATCATTTGCATTTCGTGAAAAATTAATTCGCGTAAATTTAGTACACAATTTTAGGGTATAATTCGCGGGAAAAACCTGATATACGGTAATTGGGCAAACACGGACCCCTGGACGTACCAGAGGTAAGATCAGGTGCCTAGGAGTAAGCATCCCCTGTCGACCGGTCACACCCGCCATGAGCCCCATATCTTGATCAGGTAAACGGAGTTATGCATAGTCAGAATCAGTGTGCCAAGAACTGCTTTCGAATGACGATTTAGATTTACATGTGTTAATAAATGCAGATTTGATAGAAAGAGGCAAGGGTTTAGGCCAATGTTTGATTCCTAGTGAGGAAAATAAGGGTTTTCATGAAGTTTAGGAATCCAGTATAGGTACGGTAACTCAAATTCATCCGAACAATTAACTGGGATATTAAATATGTCTAAAACTGAAGCATGGTTTTGAAGAATTTCGTCTTTTGAAAGGGCAGTAGAAGTATGATTTCCAAAAGTGGAATTAATGCCAAGTTCGTTTAAAATACAGTAGTAATAATGAGCTTTACAAAGACAATGTTTTTGTCAGCTAGAACCAAAACTTATTCCTTATGTAACCTATCTCATTCTTTTATCAATTCTGGTTTACTAAACACAGAAGGATAGATGGTACGTACTTTTGTTTAATATGTTTAATGCGGGATTTTAATATTCCTCTTATCCTTTTAATCCATTCTGACAAAATGTATTAAATAATTCACGCCAGCTAAAAGATCCTAAGATGCCCAACTCGTGGAATGAAGTGAAATTATTCATGGAAGCGAAAAGAATAATTCAAAATTATGAGAATGATAAAAAATTCAATAAAGAAAACATCAAGAAAAGGCGTTGTGAAGAAGTTTCGAAATTGAGCGAAATTCAAATACAGCACAGGAATATGTCTTTTGTAAATTTCATTATGTATGGGACGATGTAGTACGGCAATGGCGATGTCAGAATCAAAGAGGAACAACTCTTTAAAACAATTAAAACGAGGTACATGTATATGGACACTATGCATAATTCAAAGAGTCTATGATTTTTAATGAAACATAACGGAATGAACTTAAAAATCTTAAAGTTAGAGCAGAGAATTATTCTCGGGATACATGCACTGTGGCGGATTTAGAGGGGGCGCAGTCGGCGCGCGCCCCCCTAAAATGTTCGGTAAATCGCGGTATCTTGTTTCGGAAAATGTACTAAACGATAAAAGAAGCAATAATTTCTTCCACTGCCGGAGAAATAAATGACAAAATCTTTTGATTTCTTGAATTACTTTATTGGGAGAACTTAATTTTTTTTCCAAAAAACCCTTAAAACTTGGGTCATTTTATTAATTTTACCTTATTAAATTGATAGAAAATAGTACAAATGACTAGATAGGAGAAATATTTCAAGCCCCATAAAATCTGTAAAATTCAGGAGCTTCCAGGGGCTTCACCCCCTGCACCCCCACCAGGCTTCGCCCTGGACCCACTACCTCATAAAGTGGCTTCCCCCGTAACCGCAATTCCTGGATCCGCCCCTGATGCACATGCTTGTTTTATGTGTTTTAGTAATTTTCAGATATATTAGTTGATTAAGAGAATTTGAAATTGAATTTGTTTGTGTTTGAAAAATGTATCATCCTTCTTTTAAATTTTCAACCTACCTGTAGTCGTCTAACAAGTCATTGAGTTTACCTGGTACTGTCCAAGAAGTTGATAATTACCGTCCATTGTGAAAGTCAGCTAATACTTACATGTACCATCCAGGACTTAGCTTATAACATCGACTCCAAATGCTAGACTGTCGTCATCTTACAAGACTTTTCAAAGGCCTTCGATAAGGTTCCTCACAAGCGTCTTCTGTATAAGTTAGACCATTATGAGATTAGACACAGTCCTCTACAATGGATCATAGACTTCCTTGTAGGTCGGACCCAACAAGTGTTACTGGAAACGTTACATCATCTGCAGCCCCAGTACAATCAGGAGTCCCCTAGGGTAGTGTGTTTGGACCATTGCTGTTCCTGTTGTTTATTAATTACCTACCAGATTGCGTCTCGGAGGGATCTACAGCAAGACTATTTGCAGATGTCTGTGTCCTCTATAGGAATATCTGAAAGGAGGAGGACACCATCAATCTTTAAACAGACCTACAAGCGCTACAGGAGTGGGATGGCAATTGGTTGATGGAGTTCCACCCTAAGAATTGTACTGCTTGTCACCAACAAAAGGAAGTGTGTTGAATACACCTACAACATCCATGGACACACTCTTGAAGTGGTTTATTCTGCCAAGTACATTGCGGTTAATATTCACAAGAGCTTGAAATGGACTCAGCACATCAACTAGATCACCAAGAAAGTAAACTCAACATCAGCTTTTCTGCGGCGCAACATCCATTAATGCCCATGTGAGACCAAAACCCTATGATATAAGACATTAGTCCGTCCCTTGCTAGAATATGCAGGTGTTACCTGGGACCCGCATACGGCAGAAAATATCAACAAACTTGAGAATGGTAATGAATGATTCTAGGACAACCAGCAGTGTCTCCAATATGATCCAGCAACTCAACTGGCCCTTACTACAGGAGCGTAGAGCCCAGGCCAGGAGTATTATGATGTACCGGGTTGTATATCAGCTGATTGACATTCAATCTACACTCCTGATACCAACCATTTCTCCAAGAGGGAACAACATCACCTTCCTTGTGCCGTATGCCAGGACTACAGTGTACCAGAAATCGGTTTTTTTCCCCAGATGGGCTTAGGATTTGGAACTCTTTACCATCTGAGGCTGCCAATGCAACATCTTTAGACAGCTTCAAGTGTCAGATTGCTTGTGGGAGTTATGAGATTGATCATTGTTCGGTATCTTCACCTTTCATTAATTCCATCAGTATCCGACCATAGATAACTTGAATTTTAAACTTTTAAATGTATTTGTACTCGTGAATATTCATATTAATCACATACGACGTCCTTGCACCACACAGTACTAAAATACACTTTACGTGGTAAAATACCATACAGGATGAAGATTACTTTAATAACAGACGGTATCTGCCCTTCATCAAAAATAATGGACAGTAATTGTGAACAGATTGGACACCTACTGTAGGTAACTTTACAAATAAACAAGAGATGTTTGTAAAACACATATGCCCCCATGGTGCAAAATTGAAAAGGGTTATACACACACACACATCATTTAATTGAGAGTAGTATCATCAATTCAAAATATTGAGCAGACAATATCTTCCTATGTCAAGAGTGGATTGACCATGTGACCTTAATATCAATAGGGGTCATCAACTCCTGAAGATGTACCAGTGTACCAAGTTTGATGTCTGTCAAGCAAAGGGTTCTCAAGATATTGAGTGGACAGTATATTCCTATGTACAGTTTAATCCTTGACCTTTGACCACGCAACCTCAAAATCAATAGGGGTCATCTTCTCCTGAAGATGTACCAGTGTACCAAGTTTAATGTCTGTCAAGCAAAGGCTTCTCAAGATATGGAGCAGACAGTATATTCCAATGTCCAGTTTGACCCTTGACCATGTGATCTGAAAATCAATAGGGATCGTCTTCTCCTGAAAACGTACCAGTGTACCACGTTTGATGTCTGTCAAGCAAAGGGTTCTCAAGATATTGAACGGACAGTATATTCTTATGTCCAGTTTGACCCTTGACCTTTAAACATGTGACCTCAAAATAAATAGGGGTAATTTTCTCCTGAAGATGTACCAGTGTACCAAGTTTGATGTCTGTCAAGCGAAGGGTTCTCAAGATATTGAACGGACAGTATATTCCTGTCTAGTGTGACCCTTGACCTTTGACCATGTGACCTTAAAATCAATAGTGGTCGTCTTCTCCTGAAGACGTATCAGTGCACCAAGTTTGATGTCTGTCAAGAAAAGGGTTCTCAAGATACTGAGCAGACAGTATATTCCCATGTCAAGTTTGACCCTTGACGTTTGACCATGTGACCTCAAAATCAATAGGGGTCATCTTCCCTTGAAGATGTACCAGTGTATCAAGTTTGATGTCTGTCAAGCAAAGGGTTTTCGAGATATTGAACGGACAGTATATTCCTGTCCAGTTTGACCCTTGATCTTTGACCATGTGACCTCAAAATCAATAGGGGTCATCTTCTTCTGAAGATGTACTGGCGTACCAAGTTTGATGTCTGTCAAGCAAAGGGTTCTCTAGACATTGAATGGTCAGTATATTCCTATGCCCAGTTTGACCCTTGACCATATGACCTCAAAATCAATAGGGGTCAGCTACTCCTTAGGATGTACCAGTGTGCCAAGTTTGATGTTTTTCATGCAAAGGGTTCTCAAGATATTGAGCGGACATTATATTCCTATGTCCAGAGTAGATTGACCCTTGACCTTTTGACCCTGAAAAACAATAGGGATCCTCTTCTACTCATAACTAACCCACATATGAAATATCATTATCATCAAGTGAATGGTGCTCAAGATATTGAGCGGACAACACATGGTCTACAGACCGACCGACCGACCGGCAGTTGCAAAACAATATGCCCCCTCTTTTTCAAAGGGGGGGGGGGCATAAAAATGAACTCTCCTATATATAAAAACCTAAAATAACAGGATTGTGTAATAAAATTGTTTTGAGAACTGTTAAATGTTTATTTGTCTCGTTACATATTTTATGATAGCATAATATTTCCCATCTACCCGTCCACTCGAGTTTTGAAGTACACGGTTTTGACAAGGGATTTTGACATTTTTGGAATTTATGTTTAGCACAGAGAGCCGTCATATGGAGTGTCAAAGGTCTTAGAGGAAAAACAAATTGAATCTAATCAAGAACTCCGCCTTTTCAGTAATATGTGCGATATATATATATATATATATATATATATATATATATATATATAATTTTATATATACCTCAACTCAACATACCTCAAGATCCTGAATTAGTGTAACAGGATTTATTATGCTATTCAAACCATAACGCCTGTTGAGGATCCTTTATAAAGACAATTTCAGGTCACAGCAACATAAGATACATAGAATACACACGTGCATGTGCGATAAATCCCGAAATATACTTGTACCACCGTCTATGTTTTATACCATAGACTGTTTTTCCTTCAAATCTTTCTGCCAGAGTCTATTCTGCTCTGTTGTTGGTTTTTTGTTGTTGTTGTGGTTTTTTTGCCAATAGATAATAGCAACATACTTTGAATTGAAAAAGAGCATCTATTACAAATGCCAATGTAAGTAAAAACATGTAGTAGTATTGTCTTATATAAAATATATGTTACATCTGTCACATGGAAAATGGGAACAACCCAAAAAGATGGGACTAGCTTGAATCAAAACATGCCAAAGACATGATATGCATAAAGAACAATAAATGTTTTACTCAGTATTTCCGTTCACATCTTTAAGTAATGATTGATATGTCGATCAATTAACATCATAATCCATTTTATGTACACAATACAGTTAAAGGGAGATAACAATTACAATTATGGAGAGGGTTAAAACAGGTTGTACCTGCTGCCCAATCCTTTCATTTTGAATGAAATATTGTTTAAATTAATTACTACGCATGTGAAATAATAAATCTGAATAGCCATAAGATTATTTACAGATTAAAAGTATCACAGATCCAGTCATTATTAAACGTTTGCTCACTACTCTATGGGAATAAGCTTGCACTGTACAGCTTAGTGCAATGGTGATCTGTAATTAGTCCCTTATCGGTTTGTAAAACCGAAGGGGCTATGGGTTTCCCGTCCGTCACACTGTCTGTTACTCTGTCTGTTCCATTGGTTTTCCAGACTTTTTTTCTGTTATACTTGCGAAAATTCATTTGAAACTTGCACTGTAGTTTCAGAGTGGCAAATGACACATCAAATTTGAATTTCCTCACATTTGATGGACACGTGAAACAATATAAAAATTAATTTGTTACTTTTTTATGTTCATCAGGAACGGGATCATGTTCCGATGGATAGGCTGTAAATGTAGGGCATCTAAATAGAGGCAGTCGACGAAACTCGGTCGCTCGGAAGCTCATTAATTGCAAAAGGAACATATCAAAGAAAATATATATCAAATCTGTTAAATTTTTTTCTCCTCTGTAGTCGGTGAGCGAATGACGGTACCCAATTTATCGCATTCCTGTATGTACAATTCGACTGAAATCACTGGTGTTTGAAATCAGTTGATAGTAAGTAGTATTGCAGTCCCTAAAACGTTCTTCCTCCCCATTTGAACGGTGAACACACGCAGAACGAACGGTGAACGCAATTTGGTGAACAGTTGGTATACGATGAGCGAATGGAGCGCAAATGCGAGTGCAATGTGAACGGTGAGCGCACGGTGAACGCAATACAAACTATTCATTCAGAAAGTTTCGGATGTTTCCCTTTGATTGTACTTTTTTCATAACCAGGTACGAAAAACATATAATAATCAATGGATAAATGATAAATTATACCAGAATCGGGAAACTGCATGTTATACAGTTCTGAATATATTCAGTATAAACAAAGCATGGTTTATTTTTGTAAAAGTACTGAATGTATATTTTTCATGAAATGATAGCAAATTTCGCATCAATTCATGCAGCAATCATACACTAACAAAAAGCAAACTGCATGTGTACATATGTACAGTATTACATGTACAGATATATGTGTCACAGTTGCAATTTATTTAAAATATATTTACGCGCTATGATTATATCAGTATTCATATTGGCGCGCATAGTCAATTGAATACAAACTAGTTTTTCAAGTATGCAGAGTCAGTGTGAACGTTTTGTATTGTACAGGTGGTAATTATTTCTATTTTTAGTTCAACTTTACGTTTGACTGACCAGTGGTCTGAGTTCATAATACTGCGGACCAATGGATTTTACCGAATACTAATTAATTATGCATGTGTTACTAACCCGTGCACTATATAAAGTTAGAAACCCCGCCAAAATCCCTACTCTAAGCCTTGTACCAATACGGTTATATTGGACAGTTCTTGGTAAAATATCGATTCACTCAATGTAACTTAAATATTTTTCATTCATAATACTGGATGCCTGGTAAGATTTACATTTATCTTGTAATTCATTTACTTGTTAAATATATGTAATTATACTGGCAGTCGTATTAAATAAATATTATCGTTTATCGTAAATGTTTAAATGTCTTTTAGTTTACGTCTTGTGTTTTATGTATGTCTATTATCTTGTGTGCATGTTTGTGAGTATGTTTCATATTTTTTCTAGGTTTTTTTCCCTTCTATTGAAATTAAATAATTGTCTGAGACCGACCCTGTTTTGTGTTGTTTGCAACAAAACAGCGACAATGGCGCCCAACGTCGAGAGAGTGTTACCTACTTAGGGCATGTGGTAAGTAAAGCAGGAGTAGCCACAGATCCAGAAAACATGGCCAGTTCCACACAATGTCAAGACATTACGAACCTTTTTAGGATTCGCTGGCTATTACAGAAGGTACGTGAAAGATTATTCTAAGATAATTAAACCTCTTAACGATCTTCTGAAGGGACATTCTACAAATATCAAGGAAAAAGGTAGGTCGAAGGTCAAACCACCACCTTGGAGATGGGGAGATGAGGAAGCTCAGGCTTTTGAGAACACCAAGAAGAAGCTCACATCGCCACCTATCCTAGCATATGCCGACTTCGACAAGCCCTTCACTCTACACACAGATGCGTCAACAAATGGTCTGGGGGCAGTTCTTTATCAACTTCAGAATGGTGCGAAGAGAGTAATCGCGTATGCTAGTAGAGGATTAAAGAACAGTGAGAGACATTACCCTGCCCACAAACTTGAGTTTCTGTCATTAAAATGGGCAGTGACCGACAAGTTCCATGATTATCTCTATGGTAACATGTTTGAGGTTATCACTGACAATAATCCACTCACATATGTCCTTACAACAGCTAAACTTGATGCGACGGGCCACAGATGGTTAGCAGCTTTGAGCAATTTTCATTTTTCTATCCGTTATCGGAGGGGTGTCAATAATGCTGATGCAGATGGTTTGTCTAGGAGAGAAGTCATTCCTGATGTGGTCCAGTCCATCTGTAAAGCTCAAACCACAGACCGAGACTCTTGTCCGTACCTCGAAAATGTCTATGTTCCAGAAAATGTCACTTCTCCTGTTACCTGTATGACTGTAAGTACTATTGTACAAGGAGAGGCAAGCAATGTTACAGACATTACCAGTACTTCCTTGTCCAATACTCCACACCCTGATTTATGTATTTTTTCAAACATTGATTGGGTTAGGGAACAGTCATCTGACAAAGATATCAGTAGAGTTTTGCATTTTTTGAGACAGAAATATGTACTTACTAGAACAGAAATAAAATCAGAATCATTAGAAGTGTGTAAATATTTCAGAGAGTTGGACAGATTGTTCATTGAAAATGGCACTTTGTATACAAAATCTATTATAAATCATGAACATGTTAGAAAATCGGTTTTACCAGTTCGTTTCAGAAAAGCAGCATTTAGATATTTACATACAGATCTAGGACACCATGGCAGAGAAAGAACAATTCAACTTATGAAGGAGAAATTCTATTGGCCAGGAATGATCCAGGAGATCACCAACAGAATCAAGACCTGTGATCGCTGTGTTAAGTTTAAAACTCCTGAAAAGGTTTCAGCAGAACTTGTAAATATTGATAGTTTCCAACCTTTAGATTTGATTTATATGGTCTATTTATCTCTTGAAAAGTGTAAGGGAGGTTTTGAAAATGTTTTGGTAATAACCGATCATTTTACCCGCTATGCTTTAGCATTCCCTACTCGAAATCAAACGGCAAAAACAACTGCTAGGGTTTTGTTTGACAATTTCATTGTACATTATGGTTTCCCTAACAGATTACACAGCGACCAAGGCAGAAACTTTACAGGCCATGTCATCCGAGAGCTTTGCAAGATAGCTGGGGTAATGCAATCCAGAACAATTCCCTACCACCCCATGGGGAATGGTATGGTTGAGAGGTTTAATCAAACTCTAATTAAAATGCTCGGAACACTGGATAATAAACTCAAAGATGACTGGAAGTCATACGTAAGTACATTGACGACACATGCTTACAATTCGACAAAGCATGAAAGTACGGGTTATTCCCCTTTCTTCCTTATGTTTGGGAGACATCCGCGACTCACTATTGATGCATTTCTCGGCTTGAACTCCGATACCTCTGAGAAAGTTCGCAGTCGTGATAACTTTGCGGAAAAACTTCAGAATCGACTCGAATTTTCTTACAAAGTTGCTTCACGAGAAGTAGAAAGAAATGCTAGCCGTCATAAAAACATATATGATGCAAAGGTCCGAGAATCTACAATACAGGTCGGTGACCGTGTATTGATCAGAAATGTGAGTTTAAAGGGCAAAAATAAACTGGCTGATAAGTGGGCCAGAGACCCTTATATTGTTGCTAAACAGCCCAGTCCTGAAATACCTGTGTACATTGTAGAAAAAGAAAATGGTAATTGTAAGGACAAATCAAAGACCTTGCATAGAAATATGTTATTGCCTATTTCCTATATACCAAAATTGTCAGATACAGAGCAGATTAGTACGGGTTCCGAGGCACTGCCTATCAAAATATCTGATCAAACTCGTATTCCTGTTATTCCTGCCACCCCTACCCCTGTCAAACCTACTCCTGTACCTAGAAGTGAATGTCGGGAAAGTGAGAATACTGGGTCAAGCACTGAATCTTCTGATTCCGATTCTGAAGGTAGGCAGGTATACATCATTCCACAGCGGAGAGTAAGTAGACCTAGTCCTATTATTCACCATAGTCCAAGTACACTACTGGATACCACTGCTGGTATGTATGATACTACAGATTCTACTTTGAATCGCAATTTGTCCACTATACCTAGTACTCCAACGCCCCTTCCTAGACGTTCTTCTAGACAGGTGAAACCACCCAACAAGTATGGTGAGTGGGTGCAACAAGTAACTCCTGTTTATTTTGTATAGTGTCAGGGGAAGAATGTCACATGATGTTCAGTGGATTTGTAAATATCTGAATTTATTTTTTTTCTTTTAATTCAATATTTTGTCTGTAAATTGCCATATGGACAATTGAACATTGTAATATATTTTCCTTTAAAATGTCAGGAGCGATTTTCCCTAGCAGGGGAGAATGTCACAGTTTCAATTTATTTAAAATATATTTACGCGCTATGATTATATCAGTATTCATATTGGCGCACATAGTCAAGTATGCAGAGTCAGTGTGAACATTTTGTATTGTACAGGTGGTAATTATTTCTATTTTTAGTTCAACTTTACGTTTGATTGACCAGTGGTCTGAGTTCATAATACTGCGGACCAATGGATTTTACCGAATACTAATTAATTATGCATGTGTTACTAACCCGTGCACTATATAAAGTTAGAAACCCCGCCAAAATCCCTACTCTAAGCCTTGTACCAATAAAGTTATATTGGACAGTTCTTGGTAAAATATCGATTCACTCAATGTAACTTAAATATTTTTCATTCATAATACTGGATGCCTGGTAAGATTTACATTTATCTTGTAATTCATTTACTTGTTAAATATATGTAATTATACTGGCAGTCGTATTAATATTATCGTTTATCGTAAATGTTTAAATGTCTTTTAGTTTACGTCTTGTGTTTTATGTATGTCTATTATCTTGTGTGCATGTTTGTGAGTATGTTTCATATTTTTTCTAGGTTTTTTTCCCTTCTATTGAAATAAAATAATTGTCTGAGACCGACCCAGTTTTGTGTTGTTTGCAACAAAACAGCGACCCTGCGACATATGTATACATGGAAAAGCTGGCGAAAATGTATGTTTCGAATCATATCCTATAATATTTAGAATGCTTGACCTTTCATGATAAATCATGAATATTGATGCGTCATCTCGAGATACATGTATTTTGTAGATTTCTTTGAATTTTCACAGTTGATAATCCAGACCATCTTCGCAAGATGAATCCAGACATTTTGTACTTCACTGATGAAATAAGAAAGTGTCCTTCCACTCTTACGCACGCGTTCTTTTTTTCATGTTTGCCTTTCTAGCAAAATCAATCTTTTCACTATAGTGTTCCGAATGACAATACAAAGACAAAAGACTGAGCGATGAACGCACGGTTAACGGTGAACGCGAGCGGTTGGTGAATGCAGAACTGTGAACGGTGAGCGCACGCACATTGAACACATTAAAACCAACAAAGTTTCTATAGAATTATATATAGGAAACATTTTAAAAAAATCCGTCATGTATGAAAAATTGCATGGAAATTGGATTGTAGCTCTCTTCTAGGCATATAAACCTTAAGGTTTATACATGGGTGGATTTTCACGTATCTGCAAGTTCAAACAATTCGTGTAAATATTTGCAATTCAAACAAACACCAATAGTGTGTAGTATTCGCTATTGATATATATACATTAGTTCCTAAGCAAATCATGTGAAAATATACTTACCCATACCACTCAATGCTTTGCGGGTGATTGCCAAAAACGCGTGGTGGAATGGCATCCAGGTTGTTTTTAAAGACTGTCAACATTTCTGCTTCTTTCAACTGCATAAGGAAATATTTGGTAAGGTGATCGATTGATTTTGACCCAGAGCAGAGAATATTTTGTGTAGCGAAATTGATATGTTGCTAGAAATTTATTCAGTTCATAATTCAAAACATTTTAATTCAGTGGGATACATTGCTTGTAGGATACCCCGCCTAGTCAAAGTCTGTAATTAATTAACACCATTGGTCGTGCGGACAGATGATGTTTGGATGCTTACTCCTCCTATGCACCTGATCCCACCTATGGTGTGTCCAGGGGTCCGTGTTTGCCCAACTATCTATTTGTATTGCTCATAGGAGTTATGAGATTGATCACTGTTCGTTATCTTCACCTTGCATTGTGGTAATTCATCAATGGCAAGTCGATCCGAGTTTGGAAAATCCCTATGTTAAAAAATTTAATTGATTGGTATATATACAGGATGCGACCTTGAATCATTATATGGTTCACATCATCTGCAGACCAATTGATTGATTGTATCTTGCTTAACGTCTCTCTCGAGAATTTTTCACTCATATGGAGACGTCACCAAGACCGCTGAAGGGCTTAACATTTAGGCCTAAGCTTGGCGCTTACAGCCATTGAGCAGTGAGAGTTCTTTAGCGTGCCACACCAACTGTGACACGGGACATCCGTTCTTAAGGCCGAGCGTTTGACGATGGAACTGTCACTATACCTGTTTGAATGACTAAGGTCTGTCGCGACCGGGATTCGAACACCGGCATTCCGAATGCGGGTCGAACGCTCTGCAGACCAAGAACAGATGCTAGTTAATGAGAAATACAACACAGAGATGTATGTCATTGTATTATATTGCGACTCAACAGCGAGGTCATTGGAAAATGTGTGTTCGCCTTGATGCATTAGAAATTTCATCCATGACGTCTTTAGCTGAATCCTGGCAAACAAAAACAAGCAGTGGATGAACTTGAACTGCTGCAGCTTTCATGGGTTGGAATTGTTTCATTGATTAGCAGCGTTGGGTCCTGCAAAGAAGCAGTGGATATGGACGGACCGCTTCGTAGGTCTCCACCGCATTGTCTGAAATATAAGGCTTAACGTTGTGCACTACGTCATTTAATTTGTTTTCCAATGGAAGAGACTACCGTATACATACCAGATTTTATTTTAGTGATGGTGTATGGACCCAGTCATTTTCTCTCATCTCTGTATCCCCTTTTCTATTTCCAATGTAACTATTATATTCTATAATGAAAATACAGCCATGTACTAGCAAGAAATCCAGACCTACTTTGCTATGCAAATGGATGAACAATGGACATTTTCATTATCAATTTCATGATATTTAAAACATATTTGTTATGATTTTTTGTACATTATTACGGCTACCCATGTCCTAAACCATAATGTATCGGTTATGCAAGAAAATTCGTTTGGAGTGTTTCCGATTATGAGTTAAAAGAGAACAACACGCCGCTTCGACGGGTAGGTAGATCTGAGTTTTTCTTGTTTATAATAATTTAACCACTGTTGACGAAAATCTGGGAATGTAGTCAGCTGTGGAAATGATTAAAGCACACGAAATAACCACAATTACCCATATTCAAAGCGGCAAGACGACACGAGCTGATTTTCCGAGAGCAGGAGGTTGATTTTGAATATTTCTCACGACTCTCGATTATCAGGGTCAATATCTGCTCAATCAGCTAACCAGTAGATAAGTTGACCACTCTAGGGACGATTTGTGCATGTTGAAATTAGAATATTCTACTTTTTCGATGTTGGTGTTTGTATTTTGACGAAATTCCTATCCAAACGGGTCAGGTAATGCTTTAGGGGATAAGTTATGATTTAATGAATTGGTTATGATTTAGAGGAAAAGTTGTTTAATACACACCCACTGAATCTTTTGTTATTATAAAAGGGAAGCAACGTGTAATGTCCAATTTTTTGCTATTTCCAATGGTCAGGTTTGTCAAGAAACCAACCGTCATGCGACTAGGATTAAGTTTATATTACTCGTCAACGGAAACATTTGAAAACCAAGTAGTATTTCGTGTAACACTGTGTCTGTGTTTATTAAGCAAACTTTTTGTGTGCGGAGAGCACTGTTTGTCAATTACGTCTACCTAAGCAGAAAAAAATTATGCAAAAAATACAAGTACTAATACTATCCTAAAGTGGGTTTTTTTTTTTTTACCTCTAACTTCAGATGTTCTTATGCAAAGATTTATGGAGTGTTCTGATACAACATATTTATTCTATTATTTTGTATTTTACAGATGCATAGAACTCGGTCAGCACAGGTGTGAATATAGGATGCGACAAAGTCTACCAACAAAAGGAAGAAATTGACTTTGCATATGAAAATTCAATATAGCTTTATCGACATCATCGTCAGAAACCCACGCGGTTGATTACGCTTCGTTCCTCTCTCCATCACGTCGGAAACTCACGGTTGATTACGCTTCGTTCTTCTCTCCATCACGTCGGAAACTCACGGTTGATTACGCATCGTTCTTCTCTCCATCATGGATGAAGAGAGGAACGGAGCGTAATCAACCGTGGGTGTCCGACGATGCATGGACATCGGTCACTTACTTGTTTTGCCTTATTGTTTGTGTATGGTATTTAACATTAAAGAGAGATTACTTGAGTATGTGTTCTGGTTATATCTACTTCCGTTCAGGTTTATCGGCATTTTACAATCTGCGAGTTAAGCTTTCTTCTAAAACATTTCAAAGCAAACTTTACAGTAGGGAATACATTTCACTTTGTATACACGAATGTTTTGAGTAATGCTGGTGTTAACATAACGTTTTAAAGGACACATATCGTGTTTTCAAAGTATACAAAATTATATACATTTTGTCTTCCTTATGCTTATAGAAATTAATTGTAATAGTTCGTTCGCTGAAGTATTGCGATAATTAGCCACAATACGGACTTAAATCTAAGCCCCGATTTCAAAAAGCCTAGTTAATTAGATAGGTAGTCACGTGGTACAGTGACGTCATATGCGACCTTCGTCGATCAACTTCTTGTAAAAGTAGTGTTAGATATTTTTAAAAACTCGGGTTTTAGGGGCCTAATAAATTTACCATGGATAACATTTATTTCGATGTTAACAAATTTCCCGAGTCTAAATATCTTTTAGCCACCAGTGCATACAAATAGCGGCCCAAATGTAGCGAGGAAAGCGAGTATGAAATCTGCGAGTAAATAATGTTTACATGGGATCACTGTCTAAACACAATATGGTAATGTCATTTCTGTAAAGAACTGTAATTAGCGTTGTTGCTTTTTGAAAATAAACAGTGCAATTATTATTAAATTTATTTTGGAGAAGTTAGATCTAAATTATGATACGATTATGTATCATTGACAACTAGGCCTACTGTCACGGGTGCATTTCGAGAAAAAAAAATAATAAAAATTATCAAACTTATGGTGAAAATCCCAATACTTTTAGATTATTTTATTCAAGCAATTTTATTAATCATTATTTTTTTGTTATCTACACGTTATTACTTAGGAAGTGGGAGCGCTGCGTGCTGTACGTTAAAAAAAAAAAAATGAAAGCATTGTAATTCAATTCAAAGTTGGGAAATATCATATTTTATTATTTATAATTGAAAGTTCAATTATCTTTTATCTTCAAATTTCTTTTTTAAAACTACCAGTTGGTAGACACTGCTAGCGAAGTTCTGCCTATATGGTGTTACAAGGTGAAGGTCAGTTGGTGCGAGTGTGTATTGAATTTGAGAGCAGAACGGAAAGCATATGCCGTAGGCCTATATGTAACAGTGGGTAGCTTCGATAGAACCATTTTCTCGCAGTTTATCTACGTCTTTGTCCAAGTGCTTGTTTAAAAAAGTACAGGGACAAATTCTACTGGGTTTTTTATGGCAAAGTCGTTGTGCCGACAAAAAATATTCACGTCTTGTCCCTCATACCTTCCTTCGAAAATTGAAAAAAACCACAGTCCAAAGCCTCTCTACTGACAGCAAGTACACTCTTAAACGGCACAAAACACCCTAATGCAGTGTTATTTACAAGCCGTTAATGTGATAATTGTTTGTTTGTCAATTAAATCTAATCTGTTAATGAAATGGCTAACAACTGTTTTCAAATCTTCTCGCTCGAGGTCGCATATGACGTCACAGATAATGGCGCGTAAAATATCGAAGAAAATATGCATATCGCAAGATTTGAATTTCATCGCTTTCAAACTCGAAAACTACGCAAACTGTTTCCTTTAAAACACATGTAAAGTAGTTTTAGGCATGAAATGAATTAATTTTTTTGAAAAAATTAAAAAGTTTAAAAACATGCGATGTGTCCTTTAAGGACTGTTATTTCTTTGCATCGGAAAAATCAGTATCAAATTGCAGATACCTTTATTAATAGCAGTTCAGAGAGAAAACGTTTGCTTTGTTTTATAGTAATGTTTTAGAATTTTTCAGAATGAAGTATGTATCACCTTGACGAATATTTTTATTACACATTACACGGCTGCAACAAGAGTCGTTTATTCTGTAACCATCATGTTGCCCGATGGACTGTTCTCTGGCATGTCGATTTCGTGCATTCGGTAAATACATTTTTGGGGGCGAGCTCTGCCTAAATGGTCCCTGTAAAGTAGAGAAATCATAATCACAAGACCATATAGTGATAGCTGCCATGCTTATGAATTCATTCTAAAGAGTAAAATGACCCAAGATCGACACCTATATGTATAATGTACCATACCTCCCCCCCACCCCCCCCCCCACCCCCAAGTAGCCTGATTGTGGTCTATGACCCTTAACCATTTTACTAGGAAATCAATAGATTTCTATATCCTAATATGAACTAATTCCTTATAGACTTTAACATTTGGTGTTCTGAACATGAAGTAAAGTACTAGACCAGAAGATGCAAAGTAACAACATATTCTGTGCAATGTCATAGTGATTGTTGGACCGTTTTGGCGCACTGATCTTGGCTGCGGATAACTCCGTTTGCCTAATCGGGATTTAGGACTCACGGCAGGTGTGGCCGGTCGACGGGGGATGCTTACTCCTCCAAGGCACCTGATCCCACCTCTGGTGTGTCCAGGGGTCCTGTTTGCCCAGCTCTCTATTTTGTATTGCTAATAGGAGTTATGAGATTGATCGCTGTTCGTTATCCTCACTTTCATCAAGAAAGCATAAGGGTTAACTGAGTATTTGACAATTAAACGTCATGCATAAGTATTCAACATTTACGTCATCCATTAATTTTCTACATAGTCATGATTCATAGCATAAATAAGTTGCTTATACACACCTCGGAATGATACAGTCATGATTCATAGCATAAATAAGTTGCTTATACACACCTTGGAATGATACACTCTATCTTCTTCAATTCTCTACACCTACTATACATACAGTTGGCAAGCTACCTGGGTTCAGTCATGATTGTGTCTTTGGTTCTGGATAAGCAGCATTTTTTTTTTTTTTTTAAAGTTTTGATGAATATGTTCCTGAATAATATACATATACGAGTACAATGCATGTACATTGAAGAAAAATATCTAAAGCCTAGACATTTTTTTTTGGCATGGGAAAGAGTAGAGGTGAAATTCGCAAATCGAAAACGGTAGAAATCTTTTTCTCCCTCACACGACTAATATTTTCAAATACCTTCGTTACAAATAAAAAAAATAAATTTCAATAAATTCTGATTCATACATTTATGATTGTTGCAAATCCAGAATCGTACATACTTTATTATTACTATTCTAAACAAGAGGTACTGTGAGCAATGCTCACTAAGAATACCCCCCGCTTACCCCAATCTCCCAAAGGGTGTTGGTAATAGGTATAAACTACCTCTTTTCTGAGTGTAAAAAACAAATGGCATGACAAACCTTGGGTATTCTCGTTTGTAGGGAGAAATGGATTATCTAGGAACACAGCATCTCCATGCGATGAAAAAAGCCGTTAAAGAATTTAAATGGAAACCATATTGCTACTTCGATGTCCAGTGCGTGTGACCTTTGCCCTTTTGACCCCAAAATCGATGGGGAACATCTTCATCCCATGGGTAGTCCATATGTATGATATAGTGGCTGTAGGTGGAAAGGATAACGCTTTAGAGCCCGGAAACCATATTGCTACTTCGATGTCCAGTGCGCTTGACCTTTGACCTTAAAATCGATAGGGAACATCTTCATCCCATGGGTAGTCCATATATATGATATGGTGACGGTAAGTGGAAAGGATAATGCTTTAGAGCCCGGAAACCATTGCGTCTACGGACGGACGGACAACCCGATTCCAGTATACCCCCCTCCCCCAACAACTTGTTGTGGGGGGGGGGGTATAATTAAGTCAAGTAATTATTGTACATGTATGTATCTACATTGTATCAGCGGGGTATGTATTAAACAATTTTTCCTTTAAATCATAACAAATTTATTAAATCATAACTTATCCCCTGAAGCATTATCTGACCCATTTGGATAGGAATTTTGGTAAAATAAAAACATCAGCATAAAAAACTAGAATATTTTAATTTCAATATGCACAAATCGTCCCTAGAGTGGTCAACTTATTTCTACTGGTTAGCTGATTGAGCAGATATTGACTCTGACAATCGAGAATCGTGAGAAATATTAAAAATTCAACCTCCTTCTGCTCTCGGAAAATCAGCTCGTGTCGTCTTGCCGCTTTAAATATGGGTAATTGTGGTTAATTCGTGTTTTAATCATTTCTACAGCTGACTTCATTCCCCGATTTTCATTAACAGTGGTTAAATTATTATAAACAAAAAAAAAACACCAACAAAAAACTCAGATCCACCTACCTGTCGAAGCGGCGTGTTGTTCTCTTTTAACTCATAACCGGAAACACTCCAAACGAATTTTCTTGCATAACCGATACATTATGATTTAGGATATGGGCAGCCGTGATTATATAGCATAATGGATTTGGATATTTAAAAACAGTGCATTAAGTCATCTGTAACCGTACATTAAAACTGTCGATTCTTAACTAAATGGACATATTTTGTTTTAAAACTTGATGCACGAGTACTATTACATTGTACAGGTAACTTAATGTACAGGTTTTAAATGTTGAAAACAAGAAAAATACATGTACATGAAGAAGTACCCGGTATAGCGCACTTGGTATGCAATTTCGCCTACATAAATACTTTTTTCCCCCTGAATATCATTTTGTACAAATATTCTACTATACAATGTCAGTTTGTACTTGTGTTTATACAAATTACTCAATAAAGATATCTATATGTTGATAGTATCTTTATTTGATAAGCATAAACATCACCGTGATTATATAGAGTATATTGTAACGTAATGGGCCTAAAAAATTGCAAACTGTTGCAAAAGGACACCTTAAATCAGAAATAAAACACTGAAATTGTTTTACTGAGTATGACTGTACAAAAGTCCATTTGAGGAAATTTGGTTTAAGGTGGCCCTCTTGTTGAAAATGGCTAAAATATTTAAAAAATCATTCTCAAAATTTACCTACAGATCTAGCAGTCCGTCAAACATGAAATCTTTAAACTTACCTGCCTGGGTGGCATAGTGGTTTAGGTGCTCGGTAATCTTGCACTTAAAGCATACACTCCGAGTTCAAGTTCGATATTTTCAAAATCTTTTTTTTTTTTTTTTTTTTTGCCTTTCATTTCTTTGGGGCGTTTTCTAGGGGTGTGGGGTATAAATGTGATAGATATATTTCAACAAATATTAGTTCGGTTTGTTTACACTAACCTGTTCCTTTGTGCACAGGATTTTCAAACCGTAATGTGGCTGATGAAATGAAATGTTAATCTCACTAGAAGAATTATTTTTAGGACAGGACCCAAAACTTTTCTTCTTTTTTCATACACTTGCTATCGTCTGTATCTGCCACAAAAATATTGGAGAAGGAATACAGTTTTAGATCAAATTTTGGCTGTGGTCTGCAGTTTTCCTTTTTCCATGCCTAGTATGTCATTCAAAATCACATCTGTATTGTCGCTTTCCTCAGGGTCTCTGTATTTTGATTGAGCTAGAAGAAATCTACTTTCTCCATCCGATGAGGACATCTTCACACATGAAAGTTTACATGGGAAGTAGTCAGAAATCAAGTCAGCTATCATTTAAATTTACCTGGTTCAACATTTTACCCTTTTGTTGGTGTGCTTTGAAATGCGACTCAGTCCCCAGTCAATCAAATCTGTTACATAATGATAGCACATAACCATCTTATCTTCACCTTTCTTTTGGCTGGGTTGCACAACGTGCATCAGGCTTATAGAATGGTGAATAGCGGGCGGGTGTCCCTGTAATAGGGTACATACATAAGTACTTTGTGTATTCAATTCCTCAAACTTTGTACAGTTGTTATGGATACATTGAAGATGTGCATGAAGGGCGAAGATAACGATCATATCTCCTATAAGCAATACAGAATAGAACGTTGGGCAAACACAGACCCCTGGATATACCAGATGTGGGATCAGGTGCATAGGAGGAGTAAGCATCCCCTGTCGACCGGTCACACCTGCCATGAGCCCCATATCTTGATCAGGTAAACGGAGTTATGCATAGTCAGAATCAGTGTGCCAAGAACTGCTTTCGAATGACGATTTAGATTTATATGTGTTAATAAATGCAGATTTGATAGAAAGAGGCAAGGGTTTAGGCCAATGTTTGATTCCTAGTGAGGAAAATAACAATCAGTAGGCATAATTGAAGACTTCTTACAAGGATAACAGAGGCATGCAACAAGGGCTTTGCAATTTCTGACCTAGGCTCGCAGTTTCTTAATCCAAATCCATCGCACTTATACAAAACGTATTATTTGGAGGTGAACTCTGGAACCTGGTCTCCAAAACCTAAATACTTTTCAAGATTTCGTCTGCAAGAACGGACCGAATCTCCCAAATTTCTGTAGATCTGACATCTCTAGGGGGAAAATTAGCTCAAAAGTAAGCTTTGTCCGTTGTCGTCGTCGTAATCTTTTCACATCATCTTCTTCTCCAGAACCACTGGGGCAATTTCAACTAAACTTGGCACAAAACTTCCTTATTTTAAGGGACTTCAAGTTTGTTCAAATGAAGGACCATGTGTCCCTTTTCAAGGGGAGATAACAACAAAATAGTGAAAATACATGTACATGAACTACTTTTTAAAAATCTTCTCCAGAACCACTGGGTCAATTTGGCACAAAGCATTTTTGGGTAAAGGGGATTCAAGTTCAAATGAAGGGTCATGTCTCCTTCAAAGGGGAGATAATCACAAAAATGCAAAAATAGGGTGGGGTCATTTTAAAATCTTCTCAAAAACCACTGAGCCAGAAGCGCTGACATTTACTTGAAAGCTTCCTGACATAGTGCAAAAACCATAACCCCGGGGATAGGTTGGGGCCACCATAGGAGATCAAAGTTTTGCATACAAATATATAGGGAAAATCTTTAAGAATCTTCTTTTCAAGAACCACTAGGCCAGGAAAGTACAAATTTACACGAAAGCTTCCTGACATGTTGCAAATTCAAGTTTGTTATAATCATTGCCTCTTGGGGTACGATGGGGCTACAATAGGGGATCAAAATTTTACATACAAATATAATGGGAATTTAAAAAAAAAATCTTCTCAAGAACCACTGGCCCAGAAAAGTATACATTTACATGTAAGCTTCCTGACAGTGCAGATTCAAGTTTCTTGAAATCATAGCCCCCAGGGGTAGGGTAGGGCCACAATAGGGGATCCAAGTTTTACATACAAATATTTCTAAAAATCCTTTTGCATATTATATATATGTGTGTGTTTGTATACGTATATTTGAATATATAGATATCAATATATATAAATTTATACGCTGTATATGTGTGTATGTATGCCTATGTCTATATACATCTAATTTAGGGGGATCCTGCCACCTTAGGTGAGGATTATAAGGGGGTCTCTGCTGAGACTTTACCCCGAAATATTAATGTACATGTATTTTGAACTTTAAAAAATATCTGAAAATTCTTCAAAAATCTTCTGAAAAATCACTGGGCCAGAAAGGTTTACATTTATATGAAAGCTTCCTGACATGGTGCAGATTCGAGTTTGTTAAAATTATGCTCCCTAGCGAAAGGGTGGGGCCACAATAAGGGATTGTTTTACATACAAATATATAGGGAAAATTTTTAATTGTTGAGTGTGGCGGAAAATAGCAAAACAATTAATCGATTTAAAAGTTTTCTTCTCTAGAACGATTGGTCCAAAGAAATTTACTTTTGCATGAAAGCTTCCTGACATAGTGCAGATGCAGATTCAAGTTTGTAAAAATCATCCCCCGGGGGTGGGGGGTACATGTAGGTTGGGGCCACAATAGGAATCAAAGTTTTACCTGCGAATATACAAGGAAAATCTTTAAATATGGGTCAAGGCAAATCAGGTGAGCGATATGGTCCATGGGCCGCCTGTTTTATGTTCTACCGAGAGTAGCAGAGATTGACGCGAGAAAACTATTATTATTTGGAAGACTTTCTGTGAAAGACTGTGTCATTTGAATTTTGATGCTCCTTCAAAGAAAATATTTTTGACACGGTTATGAAATCGACTTGTGTAAATCTAATTGCAAACTTAGCTCATATATCCGGAAAAGCATGGTTGCTTATTGTGTCAAAAACCTTTTATGAATGTATTTGTTTGCGCCTTTTTGTACGTGCCTGTCAGCACTCGAGGTCAGTGGTGGGTACAACATGGTGAATTTCTTCGACATACAGTTGGCAGTGGAGTTATGCGCCGTTGCAGACGACGATTCTACTTGGTTGAGACACTTTGTCCATCCGCATTCTGAATTACAGGATTGTGCACCATACTACCCCATAGTCCTCTGCGTCTCCGCACACAGTGTGCAAACGACCTCTGGCGAAAGTTTGGATTGTGCACTATGTATATAATTATGTTTATACCTTCCTACATGTAATTATTTTTCTTCTACCTAATTATCTTCGTAATGTTTGGATCATGTGTGCAATCATTATCTCATGATCCTCTGCGGAGGGAAATAAATGAATGAATGCGACATTATGTGTGGCTTCATATGCGGCCTCCGGCGAGGTTTGATTTCTTATTCCCAAGGTGCGAGTGTGTATTTTGTGAAAACAGAATACAGCTCTGCTTAGCATCTATATAACCATTTTATTGCAAACTTTAAATGGGTCTCTTTCCAAATGTTTTTCTGAAAAGTGCACGAATAAAGGCGACTGCTGTCTCTGGATGAATTTCTTGCGCCGACAAAATAAAAATAATTAACCGTCTTTTTATTCACACTTTCCATCGAAAAAAACCCCTCAATTAACATCCCTACTTCTTACAGCAAAAACAACCGTAATCGGTACAAAAACCCTAATGCAGTGTTATTAACGTGATAATTGGCCTGTTTGTCGATGAAATATAACCCGTTTTAAAATGGCTATCAGCTACATGTGGATATTGTATTTCCATCGTCAATTACAATTCAATTTATTTCGCTCAAACCATGTTAAACGGTACATGAGGTACAATAAATATAATGCAATGTACATGCAAGAAAAATCGTCAGAGGTTCATATATGGAATAATACAGCTTTCTTAGATATCAGAGGGAAACATGAAATACAATGTATGTATAAATAAACATAGGTAATAGTAATACGTTTAAGGGGTAGCAGAAGAACAATTACGAAGAACAAACAATCTCAAAAATATGAGAAATAAAAACACAGAGATTTCTTAATATTTTCATATCTGGAGTTGACAATAGATTAGAAAACTTCAGAACATTTGGTCTTTCATAAAAATATTTGTCTATGTATTTTTTCCTCAATTGAGAAAAAGTTGGACACTGTAAAATAAAATGGAATTCATCTCCTATTTCTCCTTTATTACAAAATGTACATAGTCTTTCATTCAGGGGAATGCCATGCCATTTTCCTGTCTCAATGGGTAATCCGTGATTTGCAGTGCGAAATTTCATAAATAATTTTCTTAATTTTACAGGCAGAGTAAGTACATATTTCTCTAAACCAAAACAATGTTTGAAAAGTTTATAAACCTGGCCCTTAGAAGAATCATCAATATCCGAAGACCACTTCTGAATAAATTGATCTTTCAAAATCAGGTTAACTGTTGTAGATAACCATTTAACATTTACGCAATAACCTTGCTCATTCCAGATATTTGAAAGTCCACACATGTTTAAATTTTTTTGAACACAGTCAATCCAAGGGTTTTTATATCCAACCTTTTCATATTGGGTACAAAAATATCTATAAACAATATTAACAATTTTATTTTCTGAGTGTAACTATTTTACCCAGTATGTAATCATTCTTGAATAAACCTTGATATACATCGGAAAACGCCCAGATTCTCCGTATATCATATAACTAGGAGTTGAGCTTTTCAAAAATTTTAAATGTACACGTTCAATAATATCAAGATTTTCATAACCCCAAATTTCACATCCATAAAGTAAAACAGGTACAACCACTTTATCAAATAGAGGGTTATAAATATAACTCTACCAAATTGTTTAGACAGTGACCCACAGGCTCTCGAGAGTATGGGTCGTGGGTATTTAAATATCGCTATTTGTATGCACTGTGGCCAAAACATACGACTGGGGAAGTCTGTCAATTATATATTTATCAAAATAGTTGTCCATGGTGAATAAAAATAAAGTTTTTAAAGATATCGAACAAGTTGTAGTTAATGATCGACGACGATCATACATACACTGTACAAAACATAAAAATGATCAACAGGGGGGAAAATCGAGTTACATATATATGCTATATTGTTATATTATAGAGTTATACATTTTAAATCTTACACTGTTTATTGTTATGTTTTGAAAATGATGATAAAGAGTTGACCCAACTAAGTTAATAAAATATTATCTTCATTTCAGATAAACCATATATTTAATAGATTACAAAAAAATGTATTATTTTTAGCAATATCACTTTGGTATCAAGGACAATCAATAAATGAGTTTATTTCATCTTCCTCACAATTCATAGTACACATATAGAAATAATAACCTGGGCTATATCGTTTCAACCGGGGGTGGGGGGGGGGGGGTGGGGGGGGGTAGGTTTTGATATTTCATATAGCGATGTCTCATAAAGATACCTTTGTTTTGGTACCAAGACTTTTGACCCAGTCACCATTACTGTGGAGTTTGACCTGCTTTTTATACGCCCGTCTTTAGAGGTCACGTATCATGGTACAGCGATGTCTGTACGTCCGTCCGTTCGGGGTTTCTGTTTCTAATTTCATTTCTCTGTCACACATCAAGTTGACACTCGCTATGTATCTTCTTTGGGAATCACTCTAGATCATGCTACGATTTTAATCCATTTCGACCTCTCTTGCAGGATTTATTTTTCCTTCGACAGTTTTCAAGTGAGGACCTTCTTATTTTACAGAGTACATTGTATTTGTTTAGGAATGGAAGATGTGCCTGTGGGAAGGATTTTTATTTTCTTCATTTTTAAAGAAAATTACAGGTTGTTGAACTTAATCCATTTTGAGGAAATATTATATTAAATAAAGGACATATGGTTTGTTCTTACAACTCTCACAGTTTAGAAGCTAGGGTAATTGTGAACAAGAGATGTTTGTAAAACACATATGCCCCCATGGTGCAAAATAGAAAAGGGTTACACACACACATCATTTAATTGATAATAGTATCATCAATTCAAAATATTGAGCAGAAAATATCTTCTTATGTCTAGAGTGAATTGATCATGTGACCTAAAATCAATAGGGGTCATCTACTCCTTATGCTGTACCAGTGTACCAAGTTTGGTGTCAATCAAGCAAATAATTCTTAAAATATAGGAGACAATATATTACTATGTCCAGTTCAACTATTGACTTTTGACCTCAAAATCAATATGGGTCATCTTCTCCTGAAGATGTACCAGTGTACTAAGTTTGATGTCTGTCAAGCAAAAGGGTTATCAAGATATTGAGTGGACAGTATATTATATGTCCAGTTTGACCCTTGACCTTTGACCATGTGACCTTAAAATCAATAGGAGTCATATTCTCCTGAATATACACAAGTGTACTAAGCTTGATGTCTGTCAAGCAAAGGGTTCTCAAGATATTGAGTGGACAGTATATTCTAAAGTCCAGGTTAACCCTTGACCTTTGAGACCATGTGACCTTAAAATCAATAGGGGTCATCTTCTCATAAAGAAGTACCAGTGTACCAAGTTTGATGTCTGTCAAGCAAAGGCTTCTCAATATATTGAACGGACAGTATATTCCTATGTCCAGTTTGACCCTTGACCTTTAAACAGGTGACCTCAAAATCAATAGGAGTTATTTTCTCCTGAAGATGTACCAGTGTACCAAGTTTGAAGTCTGTCAAGCAAAGGGTTCTCAAGATATTGAACGGACAGTATATTCCTGTGCCCAGTGTGACCCTTGACCATGTGACCTCAAAATCATTAGGAGTCATCTTCTCCTGAAGATATACCAGTGTACTAAGTTTGATGTCTGTCAAGCAAAGGGTTCTCAAGATATTGAGCGGACAATATATTACTATGACCATTTTGACCCTTGACCATGTGACCTCAAAATCAACAGCGGTCATCTTCTCCTAAAGATGTACCAGTGTACCAAGTTTGATGTCTGTCAAGCAAAGGGTTCTCGAGATATTGAGCGGACAATATATTCCTATGTCCAGTTTGACCCTTGACCTCAAAATCAAAAGGGGTCATCTTCTGAAGATGTACTGGTGTACCAAGTTTGATGTCTGTCAAGCAAAGGGTTCTCTAGATATTGAATGGTCAGTATACTCCTATATCCAGTTTGACCCTTGATCATATGACCTCAAAATCAATAGGGGTCATCTACTCCTTACGATGTACCAGTGTGCCAAGTTTGATGTCTTTCAAGCAAAGGGATCTCAATACATTGAGCGGACATTATATTCCTATGTAGTAGAGTAGATTGACCCTTGACCTTTTGACCTGAAAAACAATAGGGGTCCTCTTCTACTCATAACCAACCCACATATGAAATATCATTATCATAAAGTGAATGGTTCTCAAGATATTGAGCGGACAACATGTGGTCTACCGACCGACCGACAGGTGCAAACCAATATGCCCCTCTTCTTTGAAAGGGGGGTGCATAATAACTTGAAGATGCATTATGCAATGATTTTGATTCTTAACAAATTAAATTCAAATTTTCTTTGACATTTTGAATATATACAAGTTGTTGAACTTGGTCGAATTTCGGGAAATATTTGATACACAAAAGTCTTGGTTTGTCTATCTACCTCCTGTCATAGTTTGAAGCTACATGTAAGACCCTTTTTTCATATTATGCAAAGAAAGTATGTCAAAGCCTGACGGTGGCTGATATTACTTTAAGTAAAGTTCTACAAATTATGGCTTTAAAAAAAACACCCTATGTAAGCATTTTCACGGACGTACATGTATTATATACCGTTTGCAGTACTCTTGTTAAAAACTTTAACGTGGGCTATATCTTTTGAACCAATACGGATAGGGCTTTGATATTTTACATGTAGATGCCAGATAAAGGGATCTTTGTTTTTGGTAAAAGATATTTAACCTAATAACCTTTGCCTTGAACTTTGACTTATTTTTCAAAAACTTTTACCTTGGTTATATCTTTTGAACTAAGAGTGATATGGCTTTTATGTTTTAAATATAGATGTCTCATTTAAAGACCTTTTGTTTGTTACCAGAACTACAATGGCCTTGGACTTTGACCTACTTTTCAAAAACATTAATCTTGGCTATATCCTTTAAACCAAGCCGTGAGGGATTTGATATTTCCTATTTAGATGCCTCATGACCAGGCCTTTGATATGGTATCAAAACATTTGACCTAGTAACCTTGGGCCTATTAGGTTAAGTAAAGTCATGCTTCCCGGCGACCTATGGTGTCTTCTGACTACTCTTGTTGAAATATGCTGATGTATAAGGGGTATGTACATAAATATATCTATTTCAAAATGAAAGAATTCACTTCTATGCTTTACCCATTGAAACTATGTGTTTGTGTTTTGCGGTATTGAAATACCTTACCTAATGTTTTCCTTTATAAAAATTCCTAGACCTCCAAAGCATCATCCCGTGGGGATCCGGGTTAGAATAGGTCCTCAGTACTCCTTGCTTGTCGTAAGAGGCGACTAGATGGGACGGTCCTTCGGATGAGACCGCAAAAACCGAGGTCCCATGTTACAGCAGGTGTGGCATGATAAAGATCCCTCCCTGCTCAGTGGCCATAAGCGCCGAGCATAGGCCTAAATTTTGCAGCCCTTCGCCGGCAGTGGTGACGTTTCCATATGAGTGAAATATTCTGAAGAGGGACGTTAAATAATATTCAATCAATCAATCCAAAGTATAAGTTGTAAGCTGCTTTGTCCCTACATACACTGGTAATAAGAAAACCCCTCCAATTCAATAGAAGTGTTTTTGTCTATCTAGGTTTTAGTAAGCAATGTAAAATCAAATTCTTAGACCTGATTTATAAATGTTTTATCTGTACATTTGCTTTCATCGTCAGAAACCTTTCATCCCACATTCCATGTACATATATTAAAGCTAGTTTCAATTCCATGTACTTATATTCAAGACAGTTTCAACTCTACTCGTCCCATTGGGATTTGGGTTAAAATAGGTCCTCAATTCCCCTTGCTTGTCGTAATCTGAGTCGACTAAATCATCTAATGGTGCGACCGGAAAAACCAAGGCCCCGTGTCACTGCAGGTGTGGCACGATAAAGATCCCTCCCTGCTCAAAGGCCGTGCGCACCGATCATAGGTCTAAATTTTGCAGCCCTTCGCTGGCAGTGGTGACGTCTCCATATGAGTGAAAAATTCTCGAGAGGGACGTTTAAACAATATACAATCAATCAATCAATGAACTCTACTCACTGTACATGTAGTGATGACAAATTATTAGATGAGCTATCATCATGTATCTTACCAAAAATGAAATACATGTAGTTTAAAAAATACAAAATTAGCAAATGTCTAATTCTAATGTAAATATTTCAACCTTATGATGATAGTTTTGTCCATTGGTATTTAAGTGTTATGTACTATACACTTTGATGAATGTTGGTGCCAGTTTGTACAGGATCCGTCCAGATCAACGAGAATGGCGTGAGTTCTATGCTTGATGATGCATGTTATTTTGTTTCATTTATTCAGCTGTGAACCAAACAACATGTCCTTTGCTGTGATGCACGCAACTGTTGTGTGAGCACGTTCACTGCACATGGCCACTATGCGAGAAGAGGGGATTATCCAGTGCAAGGAATCCTGGATAGAATAGGCACTCAGTACCCCCTTGCTTGTCGTAAGAGGCGACTAAATGGGGCGGTCCTTCGAATGAGACCGCAAACACCGAGGCCCCGTGTCACAGCAGGTGTGGCGCGAAAGATCTCTCCCTGCTCAAATGCCGTTATGTGCCGAGCATAGGCCTAAATTTTGCAGCCCTTCGCCGGCATATGGTGACGTCTTCATATGAATGAAACAATTCTCGAGTGGGACGTTCTGAAGGGACTACCCGGCCATCCTTCGTGGTCATTGAAACAGTTCATTCCTCTCCATAATCTGGAGTCCATAACGATTGATGTAATTTATATTATATAGTAGAATATAACAGACAGTGTGGGTGCGAGTGTGTTTCTGCTACACGAAAAATCACGATAAAATAAAGACTAGACTTTTTGACATCATAGACAGTTGCTTCTTCAACAAAAACGGAAAACGGAAATATTCATATCTAGTGATCAGTAATTCAAAAACTTACTTTGTTAAACACCACTCTGATTCCACACACAAGTACTCTGAAGTTGAAATTAAAAAAAATATGCTAGAGTTCCTCATTTACAATATCTTCGTGGTCTTTGGTGATCAGGTCTTCCAACAGTCTGTTGGAATTCCCATGGGCACGAATTATGCTCCTTTGTTAGCTGACCTGTTTTTATATTCATATGAAGCAGAATTTATTCAAAAACTTCTACGTGAGAAGAATAAATCTCTCGCTGTGGCCTTCAATTCGACTTTTAGATATATCGATGACGTTTTGTCTATTAACAATGATAGCTTTCATTCATATGTCGATTTGATATATCCCTGTGAGCTCGAAATAAAGGACACCACAGAGTCGTCCACTTCTGCTTCATACTTAAATATTTTATTGAAAGTAGACATTAACGGCAAACTGACAACTCAATTGTATGACAAACGGGATGATTTCAGCTTCTCCATCGTCAACTTCCCATATTTATGTAGCAATATTCCATTATCACCTGCATATGGTGTTTATATATCTCAACTGATTCGATATGCAAGAGCTTGTTCTGCGTATAGTCAGTTTTTAAATCGAGGTAAGCTACTGACAAACAAGTTGATGGTACAGAGATTTCAACAGTCTCGATTGAAGTCAGCATTTCGCAAATTCTATAGTCGTTATAACGATCTACTTCGTCAGTACAACCTCGCATTGGGTCAAATGCTGTCTGACGTGTTTCATACCGATTGTTAAGCCGTTCTTGGCACACTGATTTTGACTGCGGATAACTCCGTTTACCTGATCAGGATATAGGGCTCATGGCGGGTGTGACCGGTCAACAGGGGATGCTTACTCCTCCTAGGCACCTGATCCCACCTCTGGTGTGTCCAGGGGTCCGTGTTTGCCCAACTCTCTATTTTGTATTGCTTGTGGGAGTTATGAGATTGATCACTGTTCGTTATCTTCACCTTACAGGTAGCAATATTGTTAACATGACATTGTAACTTTCAAATTAATATGATAAAATTGCAAATCTTTTAAAACACTACCGCGAAATGGAAAGGGATTTTTCAATACCACTATTATTCATATTGAATTTTTTTTTTATCTCTTCTGGACTACAGTTACCTACCATCATTTTGTCCTCCAAGTGACAGATATAGTGTCATGAGGGAAGTGCAAGATACATTTATGTTTCAATTTAATGATTTCTTATGTACAATTTAATTTCAGTTTTAAAGGCCTATTATACTAATAATAATTGACATACGTAACGTGTAACCTCTAGAGAAGCTAATTTAAGGACATAATCCAGAGCCAGCTGAAGCAACTTTGTATAATGAAGACCGAAGTCGTTAAAACAGGTAGTGACAGTTTCATTGCCAACGCTCGGCATCTGGTGTGAATATCACGGGTCCTCGGAAATGACCTTATAAATGGATGACCCGTGTCACAGAAGGTGTGGCACGCTAAAGAACCCTCATTGCTCAATGGCCGTAAGCGCCGAGCACATGCCTAAATTTGAAGACCTTCACCGGTCTTAGTGACGTCTCCGTATGAGTGAAAAATTCTCGAGCGAGACGTTAAGGAAGACACAATCAATCAATATATCCTATTATACTTATGTCCAACCATACCTTCAAATATTCATTAAAGCCCCATACAGTACCCGCAACGTTATTCTTGACATTCCTATCGTGCGTGTATCCTATCGTATCGTGCGTGTATCCTATCGTATCGTGCGTGTATCCTATCCTATCGTGTATCAGGTTTTCCGTTTTCTATCGTGTTTTACGTTTATCAGGTCTATCGTGTATCGTATTTTGCGTGTATCAGGTTTTCCGTTTATCGTGAAAATCGTTTATCGTGTAGCTTCGGAAACTATCGGGATCGTATATAAAATCTAATGAAAAAGTACGATACTTTCCGAAACCTTTATTCGTTTTGTTAAAGAAGCTATTTTTAGGAATCGAGGAAAGACGGTATATTTGAAGGAGAACATAAAGTTGTCGATTTGAAGGCAGAAGAAGAGCTATTTGTCTGTCCAGAGAGAGTGAAAATTTATCACAATTTAATTCTAAGTAGTCTGGAAAGTAGGCAGTGGTCCGTCGAGCGAACCGAGGACAGTAAATCTGAAAGCTCCTTCATCTGAAGTTCATAAACGTTTGTTTGTCTAGAAACAATTATTTGTAATTAACACTAACAAAAAAATAGAAAGTTCCGATTTGAAAGGAAAAATCAGTAATTACATTGTTCATCACATACATGTATATTTTGATAATGGTTCTTTTTCTTCCGATTTTTTCACCTGTATGTTACCTATATAGCAACTGCTGAACTTGTGCGCGTCCTTATATCTGATTTTGTGTATCAGCCGTGTTTTGACAGCTAGCATTCTCAGGGACATTGTATTTCACACATTTAGAAGATTAAGTTTAAAAGGGTGCAAGGGTGTTGTATCCCCCGAAATTCTGCTCAACTGGGCACGATTCCGCTGTCATCGTTGTTTGTTATTTTTTTTACTTGTACTTGTACACATGTACCAATAGGCGTACGTGTAGATACTGGAAATTTATGCTGGTTTTGATGATTATTTGAATTTTTACACACTAAGCGTTTCAAAATTGCGAATTTAAAACAAGCCGGGTTTTGTTTATGTTTTTTAAACAGTTTATTTATGTTTTGTTAACAAAATATCAATTCAAATAAATATGTTCCAATTACTTATGACTATCAATTATCATTCATAGTGTTAAAATATCTAACAGGTGTAGTGCGGTTGATTTTTTTTAAAGCGGTCGTTATGAAAATAACTTGAGATGTTGAATGAGCCGTGAACTTAGAGCTTGATGCAAAATAACCCCCTCCTCGCTACACACACAATATTACTTGGTTTTATTTCATATTCAAGGTAATATACATTAGCATAAGAGAGCTACTGAAGCATGATATCACTACCTCATATTACATTTAGCTAATTCCCTGTATAATTTATATATTAAACATTAGGTGACAATATAAATTTTAGAATCATTGGCTGAGAAAATTCATATAGATATCAAATAATGAATTCAATGCCGTATATATATTAGGGTTTTTTTTATTTTAGCTGTGATGACATGAAAAAAAAATAAAATAAAAAAAAAGAAAAGACGTACGACCGTGGATTAAAGAGTTTTTATGGTACAAAACCGATCAATGTTTTAAACAAATGTTACCGCGACAGGGACAGGTAACTAATAGTCATCCCGCGATGAGAACGCGGTTTTCCCGAGTTACCTATAGATTTTTCCCATCGCGAGAACGCGGAAAACAAGAAATCCGCGTTGTCCATAATGTAGGTATATACTGAGCATTGAAATCCTTCAATATTATTATCAACATAATGTAATTATGTTGTAGGTATCAAAATTTCGTTCTGTCTAAATCGTTTTTAAATTTACAACATTTCTATCAGGTTTTCCGTTTATCGTGAAGATCGTTTATCGTGTTTTGCGTTTATCAGGTCTATCGTGAAGATCGTGTATCAGGTTTTGCGTTTATCAGGTTTATCGTGTATCCTATCGTATCGTGCGTGTATCCTATCGTATCGTGCGTGTATCCTATCCTATCGTGCGTGTATCGTGTCCTATCGTTTATCATGTCAAGAATAACGTTGCGGGTACTGTACGACCCGACAACTCACAGCTTCAAATGATTTCGTTTGTTGACGTTGCAATATTACATGTATGTAGCCTGGTCCTTCTATAATATTCTGAATGACCGTGTAGCAGTTGACAGCGTGGCGAGAATTTCATTGTCATCGAAAGCAAGTTTCTTTAAAAAAATTTCCTAGATGATCGAGCTGTCTAACGCGTTAGTTACATGCTGCTAGGAGATTTGGTTCCGTAGCGTGTGAGTTCAACCCCGGGTAGGGGCGGAAGTGGGTATCCAAATAAAATAAAGTGAAAGTTACTGTGCTTTACAGAAGTATATTAAAATATTTCTTCACTTAGGGCAGTTATGTTTATTTAAGAGTTCATTGCTATTTCCGTGCTTATATACCTATATTATATATAAAATCACACATGGTTCTCAACAGTGATAGGTATCGAAGTGCACACTAAGATTATGTTTTCTCCAGTTTTAAGGTGGTTTGATGGAATTTGTGTTGTATTGTGTTCTAAATTAACAGGTTGACTCAGTTGATCCAGCCCTTGGTGCCTCTTTCGGCTTCACAACGCGAGTAACGGATGACGTGGATGTCCAAGTTTAAAAGTATGACTAACTATTGTAATTCATTAATATTGCATTCATTATAACCTCCATCATGACGTACATGTACAATGCATATAAACTTTACATCAGTCATATGCAAAATGCCAGTTACGAGCTCTTCTGTGTAGGAGGTGAGTTTAGTGGAACGTTGAATGCCTAAGTGGGACAGAGTGAACAACAGTCAGTAAGGAAGACGATACAATGTATTAAAAGGAGCTTATATGTAAATGTAAGAAATGCAAAATACTATCGAAAGAAATGATCTACCAAAGTGGAAACATAAAAACAATGTCATATCTGCAAGTAATATCCTAGATATATATATGGTACTTACAATCAACGAAATAACGTGATATAATAAGAATTTCATGTAATTAATTACTCCCTAGATACTTATAACTTACTTAGTTTAGGTATCAGTCGAATTCGGATGATCAAACAGCTTATGATAATTCAGTGATGAATACACACATCAAGACATATGTATACACATTTCCCCCCATCAACCAAGTTTTAAGACTTGTCCTATATGGATATGAGACACGTTGTATACATAACGTTACACAGTAAATTCGCACAACTTGATACAGTGAAAAAGCAGTTTATCTCAGGAATTTTGATACCAATGTGTGAACTTGGATTTCAGCTAGTATTTGGGAAAAGATCATATTTAGATATTTTATGATGTTGACAGGTGTTCGTGTTGATTCAATACTACCTACAAATAACGAGATCTTATTACTTAGATATTTTATGATGTTGACAGGTGTTCGTGTTGATTCAATACTACCTACAATTAACGAGATATTTTACGTCGGGACCAATTATCGTCACGTTTCGGCGAACTAACTCGTAGACTTTTAATTACTACATGTATAAGACAAATTGCGTATATTTTTGTGTACTTTGGAAACATGCGATATGTCCTTTAAGTTTTCAGGATATGAAATAAAATTTCAAATCAGTTTTGTAACATATAAAAGCTACACTGAAAGCTTATATTATGCCCTAGTGGATTGTCAGTCCATTTATCTTCATGTTGTCTCTAAAGATTTTTTTCTCTCTCTTATTACTGTTGTCAGATTTGAATAAGAGTTTTACGTTCAAAAATAGCTGCAAAATTGTCTAGTTAAAAATTGAAATAGACCAAAGAATTATTTAACTACCCTTTCTATATATATTATAAAAAATACCTTCAATTTGTTTTGTTTCCTTTTTTGTACAGGTTTAGATTGTATATATCCGTATTTGTACTCTACTGCTACAAACTTTTGATATAAAAACTAGCATATTTCCTCATTTTAACTGTGGTATCAGGAAAGACGTACCTTGAAACATTTGTTAAAGAAACCTTCAATTTGAAAATTTATAGGTTAAAAACAGCTCCACGGCACATGTCTCCGTATCAGGTAACCTGTTAATTCGTTATTTACATTATCAATTTCATTATTTTCAGATTTAACCCAAGTTTCTGGTAAAGTGATCTTTTCTGGCACGGCACATGATATCATAATTATTGTTCCGTGGCTAGCATGAAAAATATAGAGATATTTGATTCTCAATTTTTTTTTAATTTCAACTAACACTATGGATGATGTTACCAGAAATAATGTAATGTTTCAAATCGTTTTTAAAACTCTCGACATATCTTATTTGGTTTTGTTGAGTCATCCCGGCTATATTGACTTCTTTTTTTTTTTTTTTTTTTTTTTTTGGCCTTTTAAACAATTCAGTGCTTTCGGATTTTTGCAATTTTTTTTTAAACAATGCTTCATCACCCGACAAAACAGCAAAGAAATATATTTTATTGTTTATATTTATATTTTTCTGTATTTTTGAAAAAAAAATGTAAACTAGATTTTAAGTGCTAAAATATATCGTTGACCCATTCGTTACTTTAAACAGATCAGCCAATATTCACTATAACCTTCACGACGCTCCTTATTTGGAAAGAATACGCGGACAGGTGGTACTAAAACACTGGATCGAACTAGTTTGCAACAAACCTGTATTCATTGTATACGTTTAAAGCAATGATGTCATGTTTAAATGAAATTCATTCAGTGGATGTGAATAGTGGTTCATGAAATGGATTAATTTTATAAAACTATTTCAAAATACCCCCCCCCCCCTCATCTTTTGTAAGATTTCAGAGCGAGTTCATTCATATCACTATACAGAGGTACAGAATATTCTATATATTGAAAGAGTAATGTAGATGCTGTAGCAAGAATAGTATGAAGATTAATACATGTATGCTAATTATTCTGAAATAAAAACTTCATAGAGATACATAAATACATATATGATTTTTTTTATTTAGATAAATAATGATACTTAAGTATTTGATGTTGCTGAAATTAGAGCAGTCAGTTAAATCATACATGTATCATAATCCTACTCCTTGTGAGTGTGAAGATAGCGTAGAGGATGAAACACTCGCTTCTCATCTCGGCACCCCGATTTCTCACACATTAGATACTCTTTTACAATAGTATCCGAACAAAGAGAGGCATCAATATGTTGGTTGTAAAACTTGATTGCTAATCGTCGTACAGTCCCACTTGAACGGTGAACGAACATAGATATGGTAAGGCACAACGTGTTAGGAGCTGTAAAATAAGTAAAGTTTAAAGCTCCTTCTGAATTATTTAATATTTGTCTGATTTCAAAGAGAATTTTAACAAATGAAAACCATTCATTTCATGTGGGAAATATGATTCTGTATGCATGTAGTGGCTCGATGTTTATTCAATCTGTTATATAAGATACCGTCTCGAAAGTGACTTTTGCAATACCAAAAATGACCGGAATTGGTTTCCGTATTAAAGAACCCCTGAGGACCTTTAACTACGTTATCAGTTGGGCAATGTCGCTTATTTACTTTACACATGAATGGGATGGAGCAGGACATGGGATTTATAGCGT